>NC_072732.1:61944760-62244760 GCF_026930045.1 Uloborus diversus | reverse complement strand
TTTCTGGGTCCATGTTTCTTTTTTTTTTTTTTTGCTTATTCTATCACTTTCAGTGATAAAAGTACTACTTTTGACTGAAGGAAACATCCTCATTAGATGTTTTATTTAACTGCAAACTGATGAAAATAACTTAAAAGCAGCAAATCATTTTTTTTATTTTTATTTTTTAAAGTAATTTTCTTGAGAAATACAAAGTTTTATATTTAAAATTTCACCTTATCCTCATTGCTTTGGACGCAAAAGTGCTAAAAGTTTTTCAACTAAAATGTAATCTCATAAGGATTTTTATTTTTAAATTATTTTTTCGCAACTAATTAAAAAATTTATATCTTAATTTTCGGCGTAGTTGATATGTTTGGTCATTCCCAAGATGTTGGTATGCAAGACACATTAAGTGCCTACGTTTTCATAAACGGAATTGGATGTTTATTGCAATGCAAACTGTTGAAAATTATGCAAAATGTGCCATTTTTTTTTTGGATAATTCTGAATTATTGTCTTATAAAATGCAAAATCTTATCTTAGAATAATATCTTAACTTCATTGCTTTAGAGGCTAATGTGCTAAAAACTGACAATTTCATCTAAATCGTAGTTTTTTAAGGATTTTGAATTTATCCCTACTTTATTGTAACAAATTCAAAAATCTAATTAGAATCACATCTTTTTCACGCAGAGGCCATGTTTGGTCATTCGCAAGATGGAAATAGACGAGATTATTACTTGCCTTTGTTTCCGAAAACAGAATTTGATGTTTACCTCAATACAAACTGTTGAAGATTACATAAAATGTACAATAAATCATGTTTCTTTTTAAATGATTTTCATAAAAAATGAATCATTACCTGTGCAATTGCATTTGTTTTGGAAGCTTTGCTATAAACTAAAACATTTATCGAAAATGCAGTTTCCTGCAACTTCTCATTTATTAATTAATTTATTTATTCATTTTTGAAAAACAAAATCAAAAACCTATTTTAACTTAAATTTTTCACACTTAAATAAATATGTATAATAATAGTAATAAGTATCACACTTGAATAATTGCTTTTCATAGTGCACAGAGTTCTATTTTTTTTATGAAAGTAGTGAAAAAACTGCCCCTCCCCCCCCCCCCTTTTTTATACTTTAAAACTCAGCGACAGTGGTGGCGACTAAGTTTTTCAGATCTAACGGCTACTGGTTACTTGGAAATTTTCTGAGTTTTGACCTTTATTTGTGTATTTTATGAAAACTCAAAATAAAACTGGTAATAATGCTGCAGATTATTTTTAACTGCCCAAAATAGTGTCGCACACTGGCTAGAAAGTTTCTGCTACTGGGGAGATGTCATTCAGTAAATTTAGAAATAGTATTTAGAACTTACAATGCATAATTTATGAGATGAAGTGGGTACTCAAAAAGAATGGAGGATGGGGAATCTTAACTTTTATTTGGTTAAATACTCCTCTAATTTCAACCAAACAGCATGAACTTGCTTTCCACTAAAATTTTAGATAGCAATTTGCTTATTTAGAAACCAAAAACATGCATGAGTTTCTCCTTTTCTTTTTTCATCTGCATCAATCGCACTAACATCTGGTTTTGTCTTGCTGTGTTGTGTTGCAATTTATTACTCTAGCAGAATAAGAAATTTATATTAATATAGAAGAATTTAAATTTTAAAAGAGGTCTATGCTTTTGAAAATTTTTTGCCAGTGTTTTAGTTTTTTTTTTTTTTTTCTTTCTCTTAAGTTAACCTTCTGTATCAAGGGTTCCCAAACTTTTTCGATTTGTGAACCCTTTGAAGAATTAGCATTTTCTCACGGCACCCTATCCTATTTATGTTTTATTATATACATTGATACAATGAACATTTCACGGCACCCCTCGCCTCTACCTGCGGCCCTCACTTTGGGAACCCATTCTATAGAGCCCGCTTTCACACAAAGAGCAATCATCATTAATAAAACTACATCCCAAGTTCATCGTCAAAAATTATCAAATTAGAAAAACTGTTCGTTATATAACACTGCAAAATGTTTTAAAATTATTGGGACTGAAAATTTTATTTGTTGTAATGGAATTCAAGCAATGTAATGAAAATTAAATCTGAACTGAAAATTTACTTCATTGAAACGGATGTTTCGTTGTTTTGGTATTGGTTGTATCGGGATTTTACTATAGTTACACTTACCTAGAGAATAATATTCAGAGAACAACATAAATAACCCAAGTAACAATAAGATTGCCACAGTACTAAAAAATGAAAATTCAAAGACACTTCACCTGTGCACTTGGTGCTTTGCGAACACCTCTTTTTTTGAAAAATGATTTTCTTGTGCTCTTTACATATGCTGATTCATCCACAACAAAGACTGTTGGAGAATAAATTGGATCTCGATAATCTTCGTGGTCAATGGATTTTGTATGTCTGCAAAAGAGTTACAAAATGAAACTAAGACATTTTGATTAATTATAAAAAATGTCAATTAAAAGAATGTACACTGTACAGGGTATTTAAAAAGCATTGCTCTGATGAAAAAAAAAATATTTAAAAAAGACATTCAGGATTCATAGATAATTCTTTTTATATGTTTTGATCTTTATCTTAATTAGTTTTTACCAAAGTCTTAATACACTTCTACATATGCATCTTTCGTAGCTTTAAGAATATCTAGAGGACATTCATTTTCGCGCCAAGTATTTGCATATCTATAGCTACCTAGGATATTGCATGCATTATTCTTCCCAGGGTTCATACTCTATTCAGATGAAAAAATTCCATGACTTTTCCAAGACTTTTTCATGACTTAATAAAAAAAAATTTCAACCTTGTTACACAAAAAGAATAGTACTATTTAATATCAAACTTGCCAATATTCGGAAATGTGAGTAAGCTAAACTTCTACGTGAATGCCACTACTTCATCAAAGCACTTGTTTGTGAATGAAAACAATCAGTGCACACTACAAAAACTAAACTCTTCTTATTTGTCTTCTTTATTTATAAGTTTAAATGCAGTGAATGCAACATAAATGATGCTTAAATGTCTAATTTATTTTTTCATTAAAGGACCGAATGATAATGAATGGGACAAAGGTTGAACGAGTCATTCCTAAGCATCAATGAATTTGCTTTAAAAGTTGCTTTTTAATGTCAACAGTGCATCTAGTCCTGCATGTAACCTGTCAGTATTTTGGTTCTTTAAGGTAAAGCCATTCTTCAATAAATTCATGTTTCCAAAACAGATATTTACAAAAATTCAATTCAGCAGAAAATAAATCTTCTGATTCAAATGTACTTGTTTACTAACTTATATATTTTCAAATGCATATAAATAAATAGGTTTAGAAATTCCAAAACATAGTGCTAGATTCACCACCTTGAACGTAACATATGGCCTCATGGATCAATTTTGCGGGCCGTATGTTGGGCACTACTGTTTTAGAGTATTAGAATTCCCCTATTTATATATTGTATGGCCTCATTGAAGATCTTTATTTTCTAAAACCTAGAACAAACTAAGATAAACTCTGATAAATTTAATAATTAAGTTTTTACGAGTGATTGAAACGTTCTCGGATGCAACTGAATCATGTTTTTTGAGTGGACGTGGCAAAACGCCCACTCAAAAAACGTGGTGAATGGAGAGTGTAAATTCACTACTAGAGAATAGGGTCTGGTGGGGAAAAGTGATCAATGGGGTAAAGTGGTCATAATTCAAATAAATGGCTATAGCTTGGAAATTAATGTTCGAATGAATCTGAAAATTTTATTTTAGGGTAGTGCATTTAGAAACTATATTTTGAATACAAAATTTTACTACTGGCAAAATTTTATTTGGTAAAAAAAAAAAAAAAATATTTTGGTAAATATGAAAATTTTTAAAATCTAAACACCTTTTTTAACTCCCTTGGGAAATTTTGTTTGTTAGAAGTATGAACAGATTGACTGCACAGGAAGCTTCCATGTCTCAAGAACTCTTACTCATTAGCAGTTAGCTGAATCTATTTGAATAATTTGTTAGAACAATTTAAGTCAGATGGGGTAAAGTGGTCATAGTATTAGGCTTAACGAATATTGCTCTTCTAAAGTCACTTGATCTTTAAGTATAAGGCAGATATAAATTAAATATTAATTTCACTTAATATCTATTGTTTTTACAATAAACAAGGTTAAATATACGAGTATAAGCGTATGCATACGCATATACTCGTACAGGCACGTATATATACATATTCACATAAATGCACCAATAAACACGTATTTGGGTATCTGCAAATATTTTTTATCTATACAGATATACATTTGACTATACACGTATATTCCCGCTTATGCTCGTATATATACGAACAATTATATACTCAGGGAGACACGTATATACGCGTACGTACTTGAGTAGGCACTTGCATACAAGCATATGATATACATGTATACACGGCGAGTCTAAATTCTTGGGCAAATTATTAAAAGGTGTTAGACGGGAGGAAAAGAAGAAAGTATCATAAGAAACATGGAATCAACTCAAGGCTGACGCGCTACATGCACGCAAAGCCAGAAACTGATGGATGCAAAACAGGTCACAAATTTATTACACAAAGACAATTTTACACATTTTAGGTTTTAAGAAAGTTTTAAAGTTATTGATGAAATTTGCGACCGGCAGCCGTAATACATGCATCGCAATCACTCTGTTGCAATTACGAGACTTTTGAAAAACTTTCACCAGTCCCTGCGACTTTGTTGCGATGCGTGTATTAGAGCTACTACAGGCAGTAACTTTTAACAACTGATCTAAATATTTCTTAAAAACTAAAATGTCGGGTAAAATCATCTTTGTGTAACAAATTTGAGACCTGTTTTGCTAACATCAGTTTCTGACCTTTTGTGCATGTAGCGCGTCAGCGACCATAAGTTCCTTTTGAGTCTTTACTTCTTATCCTCCCCTTTCACACCACTTAGATTTTGCAAAAGATCTTGGATTCATTCTGTAAGCATACTTGTATATTAGCGGATATACGTGGATACATGTACTGGTGTATGCAACTATATACGTCTAACAGGTATATAATCGTGTTTACACGTAAACATACGTATATACTCGTGCTTCCATATATATTTGCGTGAGTAGATACGTTCAAACACGCACTGGAAATATCCACGAATTAACTCATGTATACCCGCATAAGTATGTAAGTATACTTATATTTGTATATATACTCAGGTATGCACGCATATACTCGAGATACAAGTGCAAAACACGCATATGACTGTAGGTAATCACGTATATATGCTTATATACTCATGTATACACATATATATTTGAGTAGGCATGTGCATGCAACTGATGTATACATTTATCTATTCATAGATGAACATGTTTACTCATGTCTACACGACACGTATACTCATATATACCCGTATATACTCGTACATATACTTGTAACTATAAAAATAACCGAAATATACAAAAATTAGGGTTATTTGTAAGGGTTTTGCAGTTTTTTTAAAACTATGACTACTTTACCCCATGCTATGACCACTTCCCCCATCCCATGGGGTAAAGTGGTCATAAATACAAAGGGAAATGAAAGTGTTATAAAACACCTTGAATCAATATTTTTTTTCCTGAAATGCAACGTACCGTGTTCTTTAATAACGCAATGTAAAATAACAACAAAAAAAGTTGAAGTATTTAAAGAATTTATTGTATTTATTATTCACCTAAGTTGAAAACCTACAATTTTATGACCACTTTACCCCACCAGACCCTATAAAATATAAGTAGTGTTGAAAATAATGATAAGTTCAAAACTAGTGATATCTAAGCAGTAAAATCACATTGCAAAAGAAGAAGGGCGACTGCTACAGTAGTGGATGCAATGGGATTTCAAAATTCAGATTTGTTTTAGGGATCATTCAATTTTCAAGTTATAACTGCTTATATATGCAATGCTGTTAAACCCTTCGGGATTTCTAATGCTCTTTAAGCTACTGTTACTTTCTCTTTGTCCAGGACATTTTTCCATGGACTTTAAAAAAATGTCCATGACTTTTGAAGAAAATATTCATTTTCCATGACTTTTCCAGATCTGAAAAAAAAATTTTTTTTTTCCATGACTTTCCAGGATTTTCATGACCTGTACGAACCCTGTCTTCCCTTTAATGCATCAATATTAGGTTGTTTCTGGGCTGATGTTGCAAACACTTTTTTTTGCAACACCGACTTGAAAAAGTTTCTTTGATAGATGCCTATTTCAACTTCTGATGTCAGATCTACTTATATCTTTTTGGCATGGTCAATATACTGTCCCTTAGGAGGAAAAAAAAAACTTTGCAAGATAAAGACTAAAATTCAAAAAATAAAAAGAATTATGTATAAATCTGAAAAGGTTTTTTAGCAAGTAATATTTATCAGTATATGAGATTCCTAAATACCCAGTACTTTTAAAACTCTCAAATTAGTCAAACTAATGGGTCACTCAACTCTAAAGTCAAGCTTGGAGAGATTCCTATTGCTAATAAGGCTGCAAATTCCATACAGATTGGGCCTAAGCAATTATTGCAGGCTATTAATTTGTTACACATTTTGTAATGTTGTGCTGCAAAGTTATTGCTGTTACTTAAAAGAAACATTGAGGAATTTACTTTCAAAACGTATTATATCCACTTTTGAAAAAAAAAACATTTCAATTCATTTCCAGAATCTCTAGTATAAGCCCTATAGACCTATGAATTTCTTTCTTCTCAAAGTGGTTTATATATACTGTTAAAAAAATGTGCAAACATTGGTTTTACCACCTAAACAGTGTATATCCATCCCCTTATTTCTCGCCAGGTTTCTTACAACAAAGTGGAACTTATCCCTTATTGGCCGGTATCCACTCATTCACTTTCATATCAAAAAGGCACATATCCAAATTTGAATTTGTCTCTTCTAATTCAAAAGTAGTTCACAAATAAAATAGCGGAGCGAAGAACTGGCTGAGCATTTCCCATCAAGCATGATGCCTGTCCATATTAAGAGATCCCAGCACTTTGTGCAAGTCTGTTATCAGTTAGGCACGCGCGACCTCAAATTGTGATTACTTAATTAATATTAAATAATTGATATTATTAAATTGTGATAAAAATTGTGATCTATTAATACCTATATACATCACTGTTATTTGAATCAGCTTGGGTGGTTTCATTGTTCATACATAACAATGAAACCACCCAAATCATCAAAGGTCCTTTTTCTTTTTGAAATGTTCAGTGAAAAGAATAAAGTAAGTAGGAATAAAGTAGAGTGAAAAAAAAAAATAATAGTAAAAATTTTTTTAATATTTTGTTTCAATTTTAAAGTATATTTATGAAGAAAATGCATGTTTTTTTTTTTTTTTTTTTTTTTTGCAGAAGGGATGATATCCACTGTTTTACACCTAAAAGAAATATATCCAAAATAAAATTGGCAATTTAGGTCTGATAAAGTTGTGGAAAATTCGAAAGTCTAACAGTTACTGTTTGTGCGTAAAATGTTTTTTTCGTTTTCACAAAAAATGTATAAAACTGGATATAATCTGTTTTGAAAGTAAACTAGAAAATGCATATTTTTTTGCAAAAGGGATGATATACATTGTTTCACACCAAAAAGGAATATATCCGAAATAAAATTGGCAATTTAGGTCTGAAAAAATTCAGGAAAAATTTCTAGACTTATGCCAATAGTCACTTGTTATTCAACAAAACATTGTGAAAAATTCGAAATTCTAACAGTTAGTGTTTATTAGGGTGCGTCTTATAATGCACTTTTTGAAAAAATTTCTAATTTTTTATGGGGCACCCCTTTAATTGCTTCCTTTTGACGAGAAAACAACCACATAAAAGTTTTATAGAATTTGAACAAAATTTAGAAGTTGCTACCAGCGATTAAAATTATGTTCATTGTGAAAAAATAGAGTAAAAATATATTCCCCCAATTTTCTATTGCAATATATGACATCAACATGAAATTGGGTTGGTTAAGGTAGAAACATAACCCAAATACTTATTTCTTGTGCATACAAAAAATAATAAGCATTTCATGGCTGCTATGCTGTGTAATAATGTCAAACAAAAATCATGCAACAGTTCCACTACGCCATTCATATCATTGATTTACAATTTCGGGTTTACAATTAGGCTTTTACATTCACCAATATTGTAATTTTACCCCTTTGTTTCTAGTAATGTGAAATATACAAGCCTTTTTCTGATTCCTACTCATCATCCAAACTATTTAATAATATATCTTCAAAAAAAACTTGATGAAAAGACGTTTATGGTGAAAAATCAGAATGTTAGTAATGAAATCCTCTATTTTTTTTCCTTTGGTTTTAGTTCTACAACATGTGCAGTACAGTGTTTCATTGGAGGAGTTGTTCTTTTGGGTTTCTTTAAGAAAGAGAGAATTTGGAGTTTTTATATCTTTAGCAATGAAACGTAGATGTCAAATAAAATTACTTGAAGCAACAGTTTCCTTCTTGTAAGTGAAAATGCTTTTCAACAAAAAAAGACCAAATCTAGATAAACTTTATTGCAAATTCTTGTTCATCAGAATCAGTCAAAGTACAACAGAGGCTGAAACAAAATACTTTCGCTACAGTTCATTCAGATTCTTCATGATTTTCTCTTTCAAAATTTCTTCTTTTCACGCAAGTTCTGTTGCCTTTTTAAATAGAGATTTATTTGTTACCAATTTCGCCTTAGTTTTCTTTCAGTTAGAAATAATTTCTCGCCTGGAAGTGAAATCTTGCGTAAAGTATCATCAGCAAGAGCAAGGTCAAGCAAATAATTTAATGATGGATTCCAGTAATTTTGTTTTTGATTATTGAAATAGAACTCTTTTAATTTTCCTTTTGAGATCTTAACTGACACCTTGTATTTCTTTGAGTTGCTAACCAACAGTTAGTTATGAGGTTGAGAGTTGATTGTAGCTACAGTTAATTAACATGATTTAATAAAATGTGAAATAATTTCAAAGTCAGTAAAAAAACTAATTTATTACTAATTAAAATTAATGACAAAAAGATAACATAAATAAATATTATAATAATCGATGCAAAAAAAAAGTTAAGATTTCAAATTTTGCATCAATGGTAGCAACCTCTAAATTTTATTCAATTTTTAAGATATATGATTTTTTTTTTCATCCAAAGGAACAAAATGAGAGGGTGCCTCATAAAAAAAAAGCATCTTCAAAAATAAGACACACCCTAGTGTTTATGCATAAAAGATTTTTTTCGCTTTGCCAAAAAAATATAAAACTAGATATAATCCGTTTTGAAAGTAAATTCCTCCATTTTTCATATACTAAAAAATGATACAGTCTAACCTTGTTAAGGCTAACTACACTTCCAATCAGCGTCCTATTGTTTATTGCTATTCAGATAATATGAACTACGGATAAGAAAAATCGCTTTTAAAGATCCCTTGGAGTTTGTTTTAATGAGTTTTGACTGTATTTTGCTTACCTAACAATTCTTGTGGTAGGAATGGTATTTTTATTTTTTTTGTGAGGTCGTTCTGCACTATCTAAAAGGCCACTTAATGCAACTCTTCTGAAAACGCTTCCATGGTATTCTCGAACATAACTCATAAACTGTCGAATGCTTCGATAGAGGGACTGAAAGTAAAGTACATTGCACCGGTTAAACATATTATGAAAGTTAACAGTTGGAATAAATAATTTCTGTACATAGAAAAATATTTAATGACATAAGAACTTTTGACACCCTTTATTCTTGTTCTATTAGTAAAATCAAATAGTACATACAATAGTAAAATCAAATACATTTGCTAGCAAACTGAGAACTAAAAAAGTGAGAAATCTTTCTTGAAATGATTTATTTACATTATTTTAATTAATTTGTTTATTTTAACAAAAAATAATAAAACTACTGAGTTTTGGTACTACTGGTAATATTTTACAGAGAAATTTTGCAATTGGAAACTGATTCGGCGATATTCTAAGTGGACTGTAAGTTTTGTTTTCAGTGAAGACTAATTGCTTTTAGAAAAAAGACTTTATAAACTATTTACACATATTTACAACATGATTCCAGTAATCATTTCCAGCTAACCAATACAGCTGTTCAAAATTTAGGGACGAATACCCTAATTGCAAAAGTTGTTGCAAAAGAAAGTTATGCTCCGTTGCGGGAGCTCTACAAAAACACAACCATATTCGAGCAAGTCGGCGAACAAGCTGAAACCCAAAAACAGATCTAGGCGCGCATGCTGCGTTGAGTTGTTCTTCGGAGGCTCGCAGACGATTTCTAGAGTCCATTAAATAATCAAGGCTTGTCTGTAGTGTAATGACGCAACAGAAACTCTTAACACACTGATTTTTTATACTTTGGATTGGAATTCATATTTCTAGCATTGGAATTAGTATACATTATTTCTAATTCTAATGTTACGCTTTTTATTTTAAAATGAGCTTATCTATCTTAATAAATGCAAAATGAAAAAAAACATGTTTCTTATATAAATATTTTAGCACTAAAAAGCAAAAAATCTTACTGTATTTCAAATTTAAAGTTTCCCATATGTCAGAAAATGATTTCTACAGTAAACAAATTCACATTTTCTTTCGATCAGAAAGAGCTTTTTAAACTTCTGCACAAGAAACATTCACAATTCCAATAAACTATATGAGGAACTGCTGTTTCTGGCTAATAGCTGCTGAAATACCTGTAGGTAATACAAAGAAACACCCACTTACACTTGTCAGACCACTCATTTGCCTTGTCTGCGTAAAATTTAAATGCAATAAATATAAACGAACATATTTACAAGTATAAAGACAAGTATTAAGACAGAAATTACCATATTTTCCTGACTCTTTAAATCTTTCCTAGCTAAAACCAAACGTGAAACAACAACCTTAAAGGAGTTGTTTATAACAAGCCCTTCTGCATCTTTAAGGGCAGATTTTCCAAATCCAGCACCAAAATTATTTGCATATGAATGTCGAAAATTATTTTCTTGACTTCCAGATGAACAAGTTTTCTTCTGAGCTACAAATGCAAAAACAAACAAAGATATTTGTTAACGTTTTAGTACGAAAAATATCATAAAATTAAAAATAATTAAATGTTAATCAATATGTGCACAGTGGCAGTTTATTCCTGCATTCATAAAGTTCAGAACCTGAGCAGTGACCTTGAAGACTGATCCTTACGTACAATAGGGTGGAGCAAAAAACACTAAGTTTAAAGGACTGAAAGAGCTGGGTGCAAAAAAAAAGCTGTTAACGCATACCAGTAAGAATTAAGATAGGCTAATTGAGACAAAGATTAAAATTCTGGAAGTTCTTTAAAAACAAAAATTTTAAGAAATTTAGGACAGCTCATACTCAAGGACTCCTAGCTGAATCACAAGTATTTTTGAAATAGTTTGAGGGGGATGGAGCAAAGGGTGCATATTTAATACATATTACAGAAAAAAAGTTAAATGTGCATTATGTTTTTAAATTCAAGAGCCTGTTTGCAATCTTCAAATCTTGATAAATCCATATTAGCCCGACTACATTGTCCAAAAGCTTAAAAAGTACAAAAATTTTTGATCATTTTCATTTTACGCCTGTGTTGTTGGGCCTCCTCAAGACCTGGGCCCCTAGTTTCCAATTAGGCTGACATGACCTCTCGTCGGCCCTGGTGCTAGTTTTGATCCGGTTTCAAATACATTTCTACCATTCAAAATTTCCCAATTCTTTAATGATACATTAAGATCTTTTTCAAACCATCCTGAATCTGCATCACTCCATAAAGGTAGTTAGTTATCTTCCACTTACTTTGAAGGGTTTAGAAAAAATTTAAATCCTATTCAACAAAACAGTCACATATAAGGCTTATGGTGGGGATAAAAAGGAGAAAAGACTACTTTAAAACCAAGAACAATTGAGATGAAGCAAATGGATGTAAATGGACTTTTAAAATTCAGAAGTGGAAAGGTTTTGAGTAAAACATGTGCAAAGCTCGAACCCTAGGTAGGCTTTCATTGAAAATTCTTCTAAATCATGCTGTATAGCCACACCCTAATGCCAATATTACCATCTCTTACCCCCCAACCAAAACAGATGAGAGTTTCTTCTAAAAATTACTAGTTATATCCAAATTCTTACTTTAGCCTTTAAACTCCTTTATTTCTATGTGCGTCAATTATATATATAGATCTTGTCATAGTATCAAAGGAAAAAGTCCTAATTTGAAAGGAAAAAAAAAAGGGAAATCTTCTTTTGGTTAAAAAGAAAAGAGCATTTTACGACAAAAGTTATTTAAGGGGTAACTTAGGAATAGTAGCAAAGTAGTAACTACAAGTACTATGTGACTAAGACTATAGAAAGAAATCCCCATTGATCGAATTTTACCAGTTTAGGAAAGAAATCCTCATACATACAATAGTGAATGAACGAGTAACGCTCCTAACGTCATGAACACTGAAACTCGCGCTATGTCATGATAAATTGATAATACTTTTTGGTAATGTTTGACATGAAGGAAATGCTTTATTTTGACAAGGCTGAACTAGATCCGGTCACTTAACTGGTTTACTATTAAGACTGTCTTTTTAGGAGAGTGAAGAAACAAAAAAGTGGTCAACTATTAACTCTATCTATTGGAGTTTAGGGTTAATCCACTGGCGTTAGGGTTAAAATTTCAACTATCAAACTATCACCAAACAGGCAATTGCTTCGTTAAAATTTAGAAGATTAAAGCAATTTTCACCTGTCATACCTTGATGGGCGACTTTCTAGTCCTCTAATAGATTGTTACAAATATAATTAACAGTAATATTTTTTAAAGTTTCATAATGTATATCATCAGCTCAGAAAAATAGTAAGACATCTAAGCCTGAGAATGACATTTAGGTATCCTACTGTTGCTCTGAGGGGATGATGTGTTAGCAGCAGCTTTATTTTTTATAAATATTAGATAGGGCACTTAGTAGAAAATTATTTTAAGTTTCAATTTTAGAAACCTCTTTATACAAACATTGAAAATTTCCGGAATTGTATTCTGAATCTAATGGAGGATTTCCGACCATGATTTTTACCTCTATCAACTATCAAATAGTTTAAAATTAATTGTCGCATGAAACATTTGACAAATGCATTATTGTAAGAGTATAAATGTAAAAGTAATGTCAGCAACACAGATTTAAACAACCAAAAAAAAAGTATCATGGCATTAATGCTTAGTTTTTACACTAATAAATAACAACTAGCTGACCAGTGTGAAGCTCCTTGACAGTAATAATTCGAAAATCCAATTTTTTAGAAAACAATTTTTCAAGAAACAGCCAAAAAGTAAATTTGCTTATTTTTTCTCAATGGTGGTGAATTGAAAAAAAAAACCTTGAAAATGATGCCTTACTTTTGTAGCTTCATGTAGCCTACATAAAAAAAAAGCACAATTAAGAAACATTATTTATGGTATTGCAATATACCATGTTAAAATTAATGTTTTCTTTTCTGATTTTCATGCAAAACACTACTGTGGTTCAGGATTCTACAATGAATTCAAATTATATATTCATTAAACTTTAGATCAGAATTCTGCAGAGGAAAATAAGTCATTCAAAATCGACATTTTTCTAACCCAGGGGGGATTGAACACATTACCTATGCATTATTCATACAACGCTCTAACCAAATGAGCAAATAAGATCTCTCTCTTTCAACAGACTAACAACAGACTCTCAACAGACCAAAGAAATATTAAAACAATGCTCAATATTTTTTTTAAATCTAATTTTTCAAAAAATGTCTACAATGTGAACTGTTGATTTTTTGTAAAAGGTGATGAAAAAATCTTTAAAATCCTTAATTATAAATTCAGCATTATGTCCCACAAAAAAAACGCCTTTGAGAAAAAAATGTGACTTCTAGATGGCTTAGTAAAAAGCATTTCTTATTATCTCGTTGATGAAATATGGGGATGCACTTTTATGAGTACAAATCCTTAATAAATCCTCAAAAAAATTTTCACCAAACAATTTATTTACTTGTTTTAAATTCAAAACAGTGAAGAATATGAGTTTGAACTACATAAAAACAAAATATTGTTTTAAGATAGGTTATACACAAGTGGGAGAAGGGGTAAGTGAAGATCAAATAAATATGCTAAACGAAAAAGCATAATGAATAAAATATGACAACGTGTATAAGTACAAATTGAGAATGAAAAAAGGTTAAAAAACCTGTTTTAACCTTTTTTCATTCTCAATTTGTACTTATACACGTTGTCATATTTTATTCACCATGCAGTACAAAGTTTTCGACTACTTTTTATGTATTTATGCAAAAAGCATAAGTTCACAAACATGAAATTATAAGATATTAAAGCATAGACTGAGACAACAACAATTAACTCACGTTGAGGCGAAATTGGAGATCCTGATTCCATGCAAAATCCAACAAAACTATGGAAAAAGTCTACTATTTCGGATAATGGACGGTGATTCACTACTTCTTTCAAAAATGTTCTAAACTGGCTGCGGTCTGCATCATATAACTTATTAAACGCATTCAGAATTTGCATTCTTAAACTTTCTGTAGAAGGTCCGCACCTCATTCCTTCTCCACAATTGAGTGGGCAACCAAGATACTTACAAATCCTGCAAGGAAAAAAAAAGTATTAAAAAGAAAATACAGTTTACTTAAAGCAATGGTGCTCAACTTATGACCCACAAGCTATATGCAGCACTCAAAGCTGATACATATGGCCCGTTCAATTATGTTCAATGTTACAAATAGTCACATGAATTGGCCACAAAGATCATGCAATTTGATCTAGTTATATTTTTTCTTGTATGGTTTCTTAAAGTCACAGGTCTATACAAATAAGCTGCTATCCACCAATACCCTTAAATCTAACATAACCAAGGTCATCACTCAAATTCAGCCGGTTCTATGCATCATAGTCAATGAAAATTGATCCATTTGCATATGTGCCATCGTGAGATGTCGTGGTTGATAATTTAACAACATTATATGCCATACAAAATGGCATGTATGAGCATATTAAATTAAAAAAAAAAAATTTTGCTAATACTTTATACATAGCTTGTTTAATTCCACTTCAACATTTACCCGCTCTTATTGAAAGACCCTATACTAAAGAAGAGAAAAGGAAGTTGATACACTGGTGGCATAGTGCTTACTGTGACGGGAGTTTTGAAGGATGCCAAGCTCATCAGATTAGAAGATAATCTAAAGAGTTATACTGCCGTGCTAAGCACAGATGTGATATCTGCACATTTTATCAAAATTGAGTTATTGTCACCAGGTGGTCGTTAGTAATTTAGTTTACCTATATTTCAAGTTTTTTGGCGATTTGTGAACACGAAATATTAAAAAGAGCTTTAAGAAAAATGTCGTAACTGCAAATTTGCTTAGTTTGCTAAGGCAATTTGAACGTAAGTGACAAATACTAAGCCTTTAAAGTGGTATCTGCGCAGTTAAAAAATTTTTCCTTAGTAATTTGTAGATACGACTTTTATACCTTAGTAAAGCAGCATATTTAATAATGTAGCAGTTTATTGTAACACAGAATATTAAAATTAGTTTACCGTTGAATAATTGATACAGATTGATAATAAAAACTAATACACACAACTTTCCATAATTGTTAAAGTAAATATTCAGCTTTTTCTACTTAAATGGATATTGAAAATGAAAATTCTAAAAATGAAATGCATGTAAAATATTCATAATATTCTTTCATGAAAAAAAAAACGCATTTCATTCTACGACCAGTAATATTTTTATTTAATTATCGTCTGCTGCCAAAACTATCTTCATGCTCGGTAAAAATGAATCTAGAAAAAAAAACATTATAAAAAAAACACATTCTTTGAATATAAAAAAACAGAAAATTGTTATGGATCACAGTTTTAACTGTCCGGAGTTTTGAAAATGGTATCTTTCAGAAGGTAGATTCTGTTAGATTTGTATTAACAAAATAAAGCGAAACAGCTAAGTCTAAAGAAAGCAGATGTTTTCAGTATTATTTAATGATACATTGAGCACGCTTTTCTAAGCTACTCTTGTCGTATCTGTGCAGATACCCCTAAAAATGCCTAGTCATTGTCACTTACGATGAAAATAGCTTAGTATATGAAAAGGTTTTGAAAAGAAAATTTGTCGTATGTACATTTATTAATTTTAAATTAAGATTTTTACAAATATACTCTCTTACGGTTTTTAGATAAGTTATTTACGAAACAACTACCGCAAGTTGAGCATTTAATTTAGTCATAAATACGAGAAACGAGTTGTAAAACTTTAATCATCAATTTCTCATTATGAGCTCTACTGCAGATACCACATCTGTGCTTAGCACGGCAGTATACGCTAATCTCTTGAGGGGGGATATAGTCAAAGAAAATGCTTCACAAAAGTTGCTAAGACTTATAGCCAGAAGGAAGCAATCAAAGGAGAGCGATGGGAAACAGCACTGTCCTGGGAAGGTATCAATACAGGCAAATTGTTCTTTTTGAATTTTTGTCACCTATTTTGTACTTTAGCTCCATTGTACAAGTTGATTTCTACTGAAAAAAAAAATGTTGAATTTCAACAAATGTCCAATTTTTTTCCCCTCTTGTTAGTATGGAATCTAAAATAATATCTCAAAAACTTATTTCTGCAAATACTGCCCTTTAGGTTCTCAGGGCAGAGCATATCTCTACTATTTTACTTCTTCTCTCCACTCTTTTAAATTTTAACACAAGCATCCATCCATTTTGATTTTGTTAACTTATTCTTGCATTTTTAAGTGTCACTCCACCTTTTTGTCAGTGACTTTTTTTCTGTCCTAGGGAATAAAAAGTAGAATGAGAAAGAAGCTTGTCATTGGAAGAGAGACTAATACTTATCATACTCTACGAGACAATAGTGATTACAATATATGTAAATCTTTGTTACTTGAACATCATCAGAAAACTTAAGAAAGATATCTATAAAATTTGTGAAGGCTTTGAGCTGCTACCTCATGTTTAGCAACAATAATGTTTGCGCATAAAATATAAATGCTGTTCCATTTTTAATTTTCAGGCTATGGAAAGGAATCCTCAGCAACAGTGATTAAGCTACATTTTTCAAGCAAAAAAAGAGAAAATGTCCTTTTCACACTTGACTGTACAGTGAGATTCCGTTACAACGAATGCCAATACAACGAAATTTCCCTTTCCAACGGACTATATTTTCAGTTCCTATGTTGTTGTTGTGTCTAATGACGTGCAGAGTGCGAAAGGTTTAGATGCCTCCAAAAGTACTGATAACAAGATCTGCTAATACTGGAGCCCGATGGCTGTACAGGATTTCAATTGGTGGTGCTCCAAGTTGGAAGAGGGAACAAATTATGGCCTGACAATTAAAAACATGATCCGGGGTGAGTTGTAAATGGGGACAATGCTTGCAGATGGGATAGGATTTATTATTAGTTGGTAATATCTTCATGTCCTTGAAATGTCCAGTGCCTAGCTATTGTAGAAGCGAGGTTTCTTGGGCAGTGAAGGTCGGGGATTGTTGCCTTGCTGAAAAGCTGATTATAGATCCTTCGCCTGGCAACAGCATTCACGTCTGTGAACAGGGCCGATCCTAGCAGGTGTGCAGAGTGTGCGCCGCACAAGGGCGGCCAAAGCAAGTGGCGGCCGCAGGCCGCATCATATAGTTCTTTTGATCAAGCAAAATTCCTCAAGAATTTCTCACAAGATAACTTATAATAAGTAGAATAAATATGCTGATTTTTAAATGTTCAAGTGTCAAAGTATGTGTCGATTTCCCGACAGCATAGCATAGTTTAAGAAAAATAGAATGTTAGGGAACATTGTGATGGTGCATTGTCCATCAATATCTACTCTTAACACACTTGCTTCATTTGGTTGCAAAGTTTATGATAGAACCGGTAATCAGACATGGATACAGGGGAGGGGAAAGGCCCCGTTCTGAAGCATGAAATGGTGCCGTCTAAAAGGAGCACCGAAGGCGGCCACTAATGTTTACCCCCCCCCCCAAGCCTTTATAGATCTAAACAATGAAGACATATTTTATTTTAAAGCTATACTGATTGGACACTCTCGCAAGCATTGCAAACAACAAACTATGTAACAAACTCTTTGTTTAACAATCGCGGATGCGTGGAGAGAAAGTAGAAAATTGCGACTGCCTTGCGAGTAACATATATGAATGACGAACTAAAATGTTGCACTTTTCCCCCCTTTATGACAATTTTTCTGATTAAAATCTTGAATGAATTTCCAGGTTTCAGAACAGGTAGCAGGACAGGGTCCTTGCCCAGGGAAGCAAATTTAAATGTAGCTCCAAAACGAAGATTCAAAAGGATGCCATGACCTCCTTGACGAAACTAAAGGCTTAAAATTGCGTTTCTAGGACTTTATTTTCGAAAATTTCGCTGGTTGAACCATCGATCATTTTTCAGACATTAATGTTGAAAAATATCCGAAAGATCTGTAGAAGCTTCGCAGTTCTGTTAACGTCACCAAAGATAATATAAAATTGCGATTTTAGAAATATCTGCTTAAGAGCTTCAAAACCCTTCCTTCCCAAAAATAGCCTATAATGGATTTCAGTTCCGAAAAATATTTTGGTTCGGAATATTTTCACGTTTCCCCTAATTGTTTTCAAACCTAGCCAAACACGGGTTTTTGAAAAAATAGTGCCAAGAAATTACCGGAGGATAGCCGTCAGATCCCCTACCGTCACCAAAGACAGCCTTAATTTACGTTTTAAACTTATATTAAGAAATTTTTCGATGGAAGACGATTGAATCTCCCTCCCTCTTGCAACGTCAACAAAGGTAACCCAAAATTGCGGGTTTAAAATTTCAATTTGGGAGATTTTTCGGGAAGAATGCCGATCCTTCATAAGCTACGGTCTTAAAAAATAGCTTCAAATTGATTTCAATTTTGAAAGAATTTTAGGAAAGATCTGTAACATTACTTTCACCTGAAGTCTCGAAAAAGTTCCAAAAATTGCGATATTTGACGTCAATTTTGAAAATTTCTCCATGCACCGTGAAAATATTTTATTCATTTGAGAGTAATTGAAAACGTCCAATAGATATAAATTACAAAATTTAATCTAATGGACTTAATTGTGGCGGGAAGAACCCGTTTTAGTTTGTATTTTTTCTTACTTTCATGTATTTTACTTTCATGTATTTTGACTCTTTTGTCCTTGCAACCAAACACAACTAAAGATTGACTAAAAATATTTTTCATACGCCAATTTCGATAATTTTATTTGAGCAGTCCTCCTCCCCTGAACCCCTGACACTTCCCCCCACGCTTCCCCTTCCTTCGTCCCTTCTCTGATGTCACCGAAGAAAGACCATAAAATGCATTTTTACGACTAGTAAATTTTGGTATCTATTACTTTCTTCAAAGATATAAATTGTACCTAAGGAGTTTCTTACTATAAAAAATTTCTTCCTTTTTATAAGATCATTCTTCTGTCCCCCCCCCCCTCTTTTTTAAATTCGAACTTGGCATAGAAATTTAAAGGAAGATTTATATAGACGTCAAAGATTAGTCAAAATATGCAAATTACTCTTGAGGGGCGGCACATTAGGTCTTTGCACACAGGCGGCCGACACCCTAGGATCGGCCCTGGTGAAGGTGGCCCTATAAAACTGCCATTACATTATTTGAATTCCATTACAACAAAATTCATGTTACAACGAACAAAATCTGCAGTCCCTTAAAGTTTGTTGTAATGGGATTTCACTGTAGTAGAAATAAACGAGATATAACTTGTAATGTGATTACCTACAGCCAAGTGATTTTAGCACAAGTCATTGTTTATCCATGATGATGTTGTCACCATGTGGAAAGTTGAAAACTAAAACACATGCAAGCATATATTTACCTCCATAAGCTGTCCATAAATAGCTGATGCAAAGAAAACTCCTCCTTTTTCTTCTCAGGGCAGAATTTTGATTTTTCAGGTTGGTTAAGGGCACTAGTATCCGTCCCTGGAGTGCTGATTAAAGCTTCGTCAGATTTATCTATTTGTTCTCGATCTTTTTCTGCTGTATTATTTATGACCTCAAAGGAAAGCAATAGGTCTAAAAGCTTCAGGGCTATTTCACAAACTCTAATTGAGAGAGAGCTATCACCAAGAGTGACAGAATGTACAGCCTATAATAAAATAATTTCATGACCTTAATTTTATTAAAACAAGTTGCGAACAAGATATTCATTATTAAACTAATTCATATTTTTCACATGAACTATATGCAGTTAAATAAAACCTTAGGCAAGCAATTAAAACAATGGAAACTTTATTTTCATTTAAATGAAGTTCACACCTAACAAAGGAATAAACAAATATTTTTAATAATCATTTTTTTATTTTGTAAAATATTAATTTAAGATTTGGCACAAAAATATACGTCATAACTTACCTAAGAAACTAGAATTAATTACAATAACCCCCCTTCCCCTTAATATTTTACAAAGGAATTTCAAAAATAACTTTGCCTTTTTTAAAAGCTCATCATTAATGCTAAAACATTATTTATTGATGCAAAATGGATTATTGAACTCCTTCTGAAGCAAAATTGAAGATCTGTCAAGAGATCATGATGCACCTTGAAGTGACTAAAGGCAACCTAAAACTGCCTTTTGGGGGATTTTGATTTTGAGAATGATCGATTCTGAGAGATCATATTTGTGTCCGAATATTACGCCTTATGCTGCCATAGTTTAATGATGATGGCTTCCAAAATCAGGAGTTGGATCCTGCCAGGCTATTTTACAAGGGACTTGAATTGAAGAAAATAAGTTAAGAGTAATTGGATTTGACAAAGTGAATGTCAACGCTGAGGAATGCTGTCACATTTTATGATTAGTTTAAATTATTTTACACATCTTTTAAGTTTTCATTAACATGTAGCTTTTAAAAATGTTTTGGGACACCAGAAAATAGGAATGAGTTTTAATGTAAAAAAATATGTTAACTAATCTGTACCTATCATATAACTTTCCCACTTCAAGCCAGGTAAATAAATAAATGATAAAATTGAAAAGAATTTGTTTACTTTTTTCTTCAAATTTTCATAAAATTAATTATTAACTATGTTTAAAGTGCTTGGGACACTGAAAGCTATGAATGGATTTTCATGAAAAAGAAAAATAACTAATATACCTAAACTCCAAAAATAAAATCGAAAAAAAAAAAAAAAAAAAAAAACCTCTAATTTTTTTATAGAATAAGGAAATTTTTAACTATGTTTAAAGATTTTGCAGCACTGGAAGATTTTAATGAATTACGGTGAAAAAAAATAGGTGAATTAGCATACCCAAAACACAACTTTGCATCCTGTATCTTTGAAAAAAAAAAAATCCTATACATTTGGTTTCCATCCAAGTGCGTTATCAAAAGATGAACTATTAACAATACCCGATTTAAAGATTTCCTCTATTTAATGATATGTTTCACTGGTCCAGATTTAACTGCATTGAATGTATATGCTCTTTGATTTAACAATATTCTTGATTTAACGATAACTTTTTCCAGTCCCTCGACAATCATTAAATCGGGGTTATACTGTATTAAGTTTAATTTATAAAATTTGCATTTTAAAGTTTTGCTGATTTCAAAGACCCAGAATTTTAGTCAGAACTGCATTTTTAGTACATTACAAATTTTTTCATTAACCTGTATCACACTTTGTGCACCAAATTGCAATACAAAGCAAGTAAAGCTATGCAGTTTGCTGATATTCTTACACGTACATGCCAGTTAAAAGGAGGTTTGTTTGCTTCCGCCTTCACAGCGCCCATAACGGTAAACAAACTGAAATGCATCAATGCACCTAATTCTCAATTATACTCTCAATAAACATATATACCTTTAACACAACATCAACAGCAATCTCTCCATCAGCAGTTACATAATGAGTAGACCCGGTTGCTTCACAACTACTTTTTGAGTCGTACGTGATGTTTGAATCTGTCTGACTTCTTGTTATTGTAAACTGTTGGCAAGAGGGATTTGGAGTAGTAGGTGGGGAACTTTCATCTCTTTGGCCACTACCAGAATCCTAAGTGTAAAAATAAAAACTTTGTCGGAAAAAAAGTTGAAAAAGAAGGAAACAAATTAAATAAATAATGGCAATGAATGGAAAAATGTATTTTGAAATCAATCACTAAAGCTGTGGAAAACTATCTCACCTGGTTCAGAAAGAACTGAACTGAAGCAACAGGAGAATGTTCTGTAACAGTTATTATTGGGTTAGGAACACTAAATGTATGATATGCAGGTACTTTCTTAACACCCAGAGACAGGGGCTGAAGAGGTGTCTGAGATGCAACAGAATCAAACTTTTGGTTGTCACCATAATGATGTAGGCTGGGCATACTACGTCCTCTAACCATTTCTACTTTAACTAGCTCAGATGTATCTGTATCCTCAGAGTCGGAATGTTTATGGTCTAACATGGCAAGAGCTGATTTTGGTCTCTGCATCTCTAAATGCTCTGATGAAAGACAGGACTTGATTCCAGGCATTCCATACGACTCTGACGTGACAGATATTACGTGAGACTCGGGAGGTGATGAAGAATGGCTATTTTCCTTCACTATTTTATCCAAAAGTCGTTCAGAAAATCTAAATTTTTCTTCTACAAAGAGTTTTAGATCTCCCATTTTCATCTTTTTTGATCTTTGTTTCTCAGAGTGGCCATCAAAAGATGATTGATGAAGTTCATGCATGCTGGTGTGATGACTAGGGGGCTGGTATGGTGAATCAACCATAAATATGTTTTCCATTGCAGAGGAGGAATACTCTTTTTTGACTTGCTCGGGTGATTGATACAGGGATATTTCTATATCAGGAATAGGCAATGAGGAACTACGTTTGCGGGTGGCAGAATAGTCAGAACTTGATTCTTTTATGTCATTCAACCTTCAGAATAGAAATCAAGTATTAATGTACCAATCAAATTATTAAATAATTCAGATACAGTAAACTCCCGATTATCCATGGGATTGGGTGGCACTAGTGCCGCAGGTAATAAAAATCGCGAATAAATTGCAAAAAAAGCTAAAATGAGGAACAGATACGGTAAAAATTTTCTTTCCTCAAAAACTTAGCTGTATTGATACATAATACTTCTGTTAAACAGAGAAAATATCTGCAGTACAGTAACAATGTTTTGTATTTTTGCATGATAGAACTTAAAATCAATAAAGAACACGTATGATGAAGAAAGCACAATAAATAAATAAATAAATAAAACAAAAAATAATTGAGCATAAATTCGCAATTTTTTGATAAAAAACAGCCATTGGTATTTGTTTTTTCCTGCCAAAATGCATGTTCCTGATTGTTGATTAAATCATGGATAATCGGGAGTTTACTGCACCAGTCTTACAATAGTTTCTTACAATATAAAGACACTTAGAAAACAAAAGTCGTTTGGTTGTTTTAAAAGGTTTTTCTCGGCAGTCTTCAAAACAAAGTAAAACTTTTGATTCAAAATTTACCAATCACATTAAAACCAGAAAAGTCGTGGTGCAGAATACTCCATTGAAATTTTTAGAGGGTGATTTCAGAGGTACTTCTTTCTTTTAGTGGGGGGGGAGACTCTTCACGGTATTTAGACTGTGCACCATCGCTCTTGGGGGGATGGGTTTTGTTAAATTTCAAATACATTCAATCTTAAAAGTTATCAAATTCCAAAAGTTTAAAACAACCAGAATGTTTTTGGCTGATGTTTCACCCAGCATGTAACAGGTTTCTTCAGAGCAAATTAAAAAAGTTGTTCAAAAAGTTTGAAAACAAATTCTTAAATTCTACCTTCTAAGATTCTAAATGTGTTATGTATTTGTACATTTTAAAAACAATTTAAAAATTGTGCCCTCGTTTAAAACAATACTGTCGCGGAAAGGTAAAGGGCTGTATCTGCAGAAACGAGTTCTGAGATATTTGAAAAAATACATTCTGGATTTCATACAAAGGGAAATGTTAGAGTTTGAGGACGTTTTTTTGTGCTTTATTTTTTGCAGAAACTAAATAAGCAAGCTTTTACTGTAAAGCTAAAGTACAACAGATGACAAAAATGCAAAAAAATGAAAAATTTGCAGATACTACTCTTTGTTTTCTTACTGCAGACCCCCCCCCCCCCCCCCCCCCACTAGTTCAAAGTTTTATTTGGAATTGCCAATTTGAGATTATTTACCTTTCTGTGCTCTTTGGCTCAACTACACCCCTGACAGTCTTATTTTTTGTGTTCATTCTCTTCACTCCCCCTCCCCTCCCCCTTTTTTTCTCAGCTGTACTTTTTTTAGTTAGTTTATAATGATATGAAACTATCCTACTTGTAACTGTTAAACAAAATGAATAGAAATCAACTAAATTTTATTACATAAATTATTTTAAAATCGTAGTGTTGACAGTAAAGGTATTTTCAAAACATAGGTGCATTTCTAAGAAATGACAATACTAAATAATTTTGTAAATACAGTAAAATCCCTCTGATGCAGACAGTAACGGGAGAAATTTTTTGTCCGCAATAGAGAGCTATCCGTAGGACAGGGGTTTAATAGCATTATTTGCCTTGGAATTGAGGAATTAAAAAGTGTACACATAAGAGGGGTATCCGTATTTGGGGGGTGTCCGTCAGAAGGGGTTTTACTGTATTCTCAAAATATAGACTATTATCCTACATTTATGCATACCTCTGATATAAATATTTCAAAGCCCAAAATATTCCTTCTTCTAACCATTGAGAAATAAAAAGGCATCGCAAAACAGCAACATCTAAATAAGTAGCCATCGCAACATCAACATTCAAAGGTTTAATTGGAACTTTTCTTCCATCCGATTCTGATTCTTTCACGTTTTCCAATTTTTCCGGAGTAGAGATACTTCCACACTTGCATTTGAGAACATTACTTCCATCCTGAAATAAAATATAAAACTTTTATATTCACATTTTTAACTTCCTAGTTTTTGAATTGTGTTTGAAATAATTCGAACCTTTTCAGGAACAGCAGTTGATGAACAGATTTCACAAAATAATGAGTCTTTCTTGAATTCTAAATCTTTGGGAGAAGACTTATTACTTTCATTTTCTTCTTTAAGCTTAAAAGACAAAATTCATTATTTAAACATACATCAAGTAACATTATTTAGGTAAGAAAGTGAGAATATGAAAAATTGAGCTACAACATATTTGCAGGTGGATGGGAGACACTATGACTATATCTCGCAATCTATTACAGAGAACTGATGCTAAAATTTTAAATACTGTTAGCCCTGCTTACTCCGACAACAGATAAACGAACACGTTATATGAAAAAAACCTTCCGGGAGGGTCATTCCAAGTCAAATAACAATGCGTTTTGATTTTATAGCCTTTTGAAATTTGGCAATTTTACATTTTTTGTCATTTTCGAGACACTCAAACTGAGATGTTGTGGATGGACGGACGGACGGACAGACAGACAGACAGTTTTTTTTTTTTTTTTGGTTCGTTCCGGTTATCAGTCTAACCAAAAAAAAAAGGTTTTTTAGCAGTTTTCAGTTCAGCTTTGATTTGAAACCCCGATGAAAACAGATTAGAAATTAGCCGACACAAAAGATGAATTTGACTAGATAAATAATTTCTAATCGAGAACTCAAATCTAAGAAGTATATATTCTTTAAACATATATATTTAGGGTTAAAAATAATACTAGGGAGGAACAAAAAAGATTTAAATTGTGGTTAGAGTTGATTCAAACAAGCAGAATTACTTGGAATGTGTACTTATTTTTTTCTTGATACTTAATTAACACTTAATGTGCATAATTACTTCATTAAAATCTCATGAAAAATGTAGATACTAGGTTTAAATAATTTTACTTCTTGACATTATTTTACCTTAACACAATCACATAAATAAGAAACATATTAAATGTCAAACATCAAAATACGAACATGTAATTTATAAAATACTAAATAATGATATTCTATAACATTATTTTTTCATGGTAAGCATATTATTTTGGGGGGGGGGATAAGAATTTATTGACTTTCAAACCAGGTTTAATAAATACTTACAGAGTCCTTTCCTTAAGAAAAGCAAACTTAAATTAAAACTTGATGAAGTCCTTTTATGTACACTGTCCTCAAAAAGTTAAGGTACAACATGTTTTTCAAAGCTCACCATAAAAAAATGGCAGTAACAATAAAGTGCACAGTTTGCATGAATGATAATAATGAACTTTAAAGGAATTAATGAAAAAAAGGTTGCTACTACTTTCATTTTATAGAAAAAAACATTTTAACGAGGGAGAAAAAACATGAAAATATCAAGCCTTCGTTTAGAAAATGTCTCGGAGACATCGTTTACCCGATTGGTTAAGGTGGAGGGCAGTTGGATGGAAATGGGATTGTCGCAGGCTGATGCTGCTAGACGTCTTAATGTGTCTCGTAGTGTTGTTCTGCGACTTTCGGATCAATACCAATTTGAAGATTCTGTGTCCAGAAGACCTGTTCCAGGCCAACCACGAACTACAACACCAGCAGAAGACTAGTTCTTTCGGTCGGAAGGGGAAGAACCACTACTGTGCCACAGTTCGTTGCAGACCATTTTGTAACATCAGGAAGAAAAATCTCTGCTACTATGGTGCGAAATTGTCTTCACAATGCAGGTTTCTATGCAAGACGACCAGTTGTGTGTGTTCCCCTCAACGGACCAGAGAAGGATCCGCTTTTGCTGGGCAAGAGAACATGTTTCCTGGATCCAGCAGCAATGGGCTTCTGTGCTGTTCACAAACAAGTCCAGATTTACATTGGAGAGTGATTCAGGGTGTCTACTGATCTGGAGGGAACAGCGCAATAGATACCATCCATCCCACACTGCTGAAAGACCACAGTTAAGAAGGTGGTGGAATCATGGATGGTGGAATCATCACTTGGTGGTCAGACTGACCTGCATGTGTTCCATGGAGAAACTCTGATTGGTCTGAAATATCGGGATGAGATCCTTGATTCATATGTCCGCCCCACTTGCTGGTGCTTTTGGTAATGACTTTATTTTGATGGACTATAATGCACGACTTCACCGAGCTTGGATTGTTGAGGAGAATCTCGAGGATCACGGTTTGGGACAAATGGAAAAATGGTCAGCTCGATCTCCAGTCCTGAATCCAATAGAATATCTTTGGGATTATCTTGGTGGATAGGTTGATGCTTTAAATCCTCCTCCAAGGTCGTTTCATGAGCTGGAACAAGGCTTGCTTTGTGTCTGGTCTTCGCTTCCTATTCCGGTGTCCGACAACTTAATAAACAGCATGGAAAATTGATGCCGCCAATGAATTCAAGTTCAGGGGGATGCATTCCTTATTAGAACCCATTTTTGTATTGTTTCTATGATTGCTTTTTTTTTGTTATTGATCGTTTTTGCAATACTTCTTCTTCTTCTTTTTCGGCACTACAGCCTAGGGCAGGCCAAGACTGTCTCAATCAATTTCATCCATCCCGCCCTGTCAGAAACAGATTTCCTCCATCCAAAGAGGGCAAGAGTTTTTACATCTTTTTCGGCACAGTCGAGCCATCTGGTTGGTGGGTGGCCCCTCTTGTGCGCACCATCTGGATTTGTGAAGGTTTTGCAATACACTTATACAAATTTCTATGACGCATTCCATAAAACACCATTTAATGCACATATCCTCCAAATTTTTTGTTTCTACATTCATTCATTTGCAAATTAGACACAAAAAAAACATTTGTTCCTTAACTTTTTGAGGCCAGTGTATTTACTTACTGGAAAATGTTCAGATCCAGTAGATGCTGGGCTTGTAACAGTGGGTCCAGTGTCACTACTGTCTAAAGATGCACTACACTGCTCTTTGCTTGATTGCTTGCTTGGAACAGCTGAAGCTGCTCAAAAGATAAATATGTAGAGCTTTTTGAAGATCAAATATATATGTTACCATGAAAGACAGAAATTGGGGAATGTTAACTGTTACCAGAAATTCCCTTTCGACAGGGTCTTTGGGGTGTGAATGTTCATATTCACCGCTGATATCAACATTTACCAGATTTCAGACTTTCACAGTAAAATACATATCTAACACACAAACACTCATATAAATACAAATCTAAATCTTGGAATTGAGCAAGAAAACAGTTCTTTGAAACTTTGATAACAATGTTTCCAAATTTTTATAAGCTTTTTCCACTCCAGAAGTTTAATTCTCATTCCCTCCTCTCTTTGCAAAATGACATTTTAATGAAATTTTAAAAGATTGAAACTGAGTACAAAATTATAACTGATGAAAAACATTTCAACTATTTGTTTTACTTTTTTTTAAAAAATTTGAAATAATATTTCTTGATAATTTTAAGATTTTTGTGAGGGAGGGGAAATTTTTTTTTTAAATGAATTTCTGGTTTTCAAATTCAGAGTTCTTCTCTAACTTTTGTACACAAACTTGTAGGTTGTTTTATTACAATTTAAAAAAGTTTATTATACTCCATAAACATTAAATATAGAAAAAGCAGTACATAAAAACACTTGTTATTAATTTAATTTCATTAATTTCTAACAAATACAGTTCATTTTCATTTTATTTGAATTCAGAAGAACTTTTATTTTCACAGAATAACAAAAGTTTTGATCTTTGATGTAATTTTCATCATCAACTAATTCCTCCCGCCCGCCTGTTCTTTAAACTGAACTAGATTTTACTCCAAAATTTCTTGCATTTTTAAAAAAGAGAGAGAGAGAAAAAGGACTTTAACAGCATTTTGTACATACTTCTAGAGAAGGGACATGTTATAATAGTAAGTTTAATCTACTTACAACATATGATTCAATTTTTTTTTTTAATGACACAAAACTAGCAATAGTTAAACTTTTTGGCAGAAAGATATCTCATAAGTTTAAGAAGTAAAGTATTTGCCAGTTAATAATAAAGGATTCAAATTCTGATAATCTATATATTTTGCCATGCTAAGCACAAAAGAAGTATCTGCAGCCGAGATTAAAAGAAGAAATTGTTTTTTAAAGTTCTATGCCTCCTAACTCTAGTTGATTCAGATATCACTTTTTTAGTTCTTTTCTTTTTTTTTTTTAAATTTTAACATTTAATACTCACAAATGACCATAAAACATTATTGTTAAGTGAACAAGTCACAGAAAACCATAAGGTCACAGTAACTCAATTTTGATAAAAAGTGCAGATACAACTTATGTGAAAATAAGAAATAATGTACAATTGCACAAAATTGCAGTTTACTGCAGACAAGTGTTTTGTGGTTACAAGGAACCCCTTTTTGAATGTCCTGTGCTCCCACCCCTTTCGTTAAATAAGTGAGCTTATTTGAGAGGGGGGATATGATTCTAACCATTCTTAACAGGACCATTACTCTATAAAGGCAAAATTTTAAGTAAAATAATTGAGCAACATTTTTTGAACAATATCCAGTTTTACAAACCTAGAGTAAAAATGCTTTTTCTTATTGCTTTAATTATTTTATACAAAAATGCATTGATATTTTGCTAAGCTAAAAGTTTAAAGAAAAAATAAAATGTGTTACAAAAATTTGCAGCAAAAATAACATTTCAGAAGTTAGAATTAAGCATGCATGCTCAGAATAGACGTCCATGTATTTTTAATATCCAACGAGTAGAAATATTTGTCAATGTAGCTGTTAATTGAGTTATGATATCTGGCACCTTATAGTATAGAAGTTATACCATAGAGTATTGCAATACTCTTATGATATTCAACTGTATTACAGTTCTCATTGCAGTGCACGAGTGTATATAAATCCTCTGATTTTTGCCTCAGTTAAATATTTGTCTTAAGTTCAACCTAAAGCCTTTTTCTCTAATAAAGAAAACTCGGGACAACCTTGACCCCGCACGGTCCAAACTATTATTAATCTTATTTTATAACACATGGAACATCATAAAGTATAATGAGCATCAGTAGCATAAATATGGAATCTAGTGCCTCTCGCGAACTACAGAAATTGCGCCCCCCCCCCCCCCGGGTCGCCCACATGGGAAGTCACCAGAGAATTTTTTTTTTTTTTTTTTGAACATTTTTTGAATAATTGATTTGACAAATAGGAAGCAGCATTGTAATTTTTTTTTTCTTTTCTTTTTTAGAATTGTTTTCAATGATGCCCAATGTTCTTCTCAGTAGATGTTATATATATATATATATATATATATATAACATCTACTACACTACATACATCTACGTACATCTACTATACTACATACACTATATATATATATATATATATATATATATATATATATATATATATATATATATATATATATATATATATATAGTGTGTATATATATATATATACACACATAACCCCTTTAGCAATTTTTCTTGCGGGTTTTTTTTTTTTTTTTTTTTTTTTAATTTTAAAGCCTTTTTCAAATTTTATGATTAAAACAAAAAACTTAATTTTTTTTTTAATCAGTCGAAATGCCGCCCACTTGTTTGCTGCGCCCCTGGCGAGAGCCACTCCTGCCAACCCCTAGTTATGCTACTGATAAGCATAGATGTGCAGTTATCAGTTTCACTTTTACTTTCCTTAAGCCATCTTGTGACATTGAAAGTCACAGAAATTCATAATTGAAATAATCTGTATTTAAAATTTTTACTTTTGTGATCCATTAAGAGAAATTTTAAAGCAACTTCCCCCAATAAAAAGTTTGTACAGATATTGTGCTAAATGTTAAAGTGTAATATTTTGTGAAGAAAACATAAACTGATTATGTAAAACAAATGATTCAAAGCAAAAATGAACATACCTCCACCAATGAAAACATCTCCAAATTTGGGTGCATTTTGTCTATCTCGTCTAGCTTTAAGAAGAGTACGCTTGGGCATAACATGGGTTGTGAAACAAGGGAAATTGGGATGTTTGTATTCCCATAATGACTCCCATAATTTCAAACCATTTTCAAGGCGAAAGCTTGTCATAAAATCAGAGTGTTTCAGGAAATCCCCAAGTGGAGCAAATAAGTACACAAACACCTAAAAAATGTATAAAAGAAGGGTTCAACAAATGTATAAGACTGATAGAAAATAATAAATTGGAAATTACAAAGTGCAGATTACATTAGTAGTGAACTAAGCAAATTTTACTTAGATTGTTTTTAAAAAAAGGTTTTATTCTAAACAAACAGATATTTTATTTATTAGACTCAAGAAGTTTTAATAGACATCAAAAATGAAAAACAGTCTGTTTTCATAGCAGAGGGCAAAATATTGCATTTTTCAAAATAAAGCTATTAGAAGCACAAAAGCTGTAACTAAAAGAAGTTTTAAAATAAAATAAATTTGGAGTTGCATTTGAATAAAGGTATGGAAATCAATTGACATTAACTGATTGTAAAATAAAATTTTTCGTAAGGCAGTTTGTAAAGCATTTTCGGTGATTTTGAAACGATGACTTACATGCTTTTCCGGAGGAACTTTGGGCAATGAAGATCAACCGGTTTGTATAAATTTTAGCTGTATTGCAGCTTATTTTATTTTAAGTATTTTTTTAACTACAGATTCAAAACTAGCTATATTGGGAAAATATTGTTTCAGGCTGATTGTAGAGAAAAGTTTTCATGAGATTTGAATTTTTTATTGTAAGCAGAGCAAACATTACATATTTTATAAATTTTTGAATGATGAATATTAATTGCCCTGAAAGGCAATTAATATTCATCATTCAATTAATATTCAAAGGCCAGGTTAACTTTTGTAGAAAAAAGGAACCCGGCATAAAAATGAGAAATTTTAAACCACGACAACGACACTGGACAAAAATTAGTTTTTGGAATGAAAAACAAAAATATGGTATGAGTTTTGACAGTAGCTGTCTTTAGAACAAACCGCCAACAACTGTAGGATGGAAGGACAAATACAGTGCTGTGAAACTGATTGAAAAGAATGTAATTTGTAACAGTGACTAAAAAATAGTTTAAATTGTCTTTGTTACTTAGCATATGGCACTGCCTGTGATATAATTCTTGGTTCAGTTAAAAAACAGCATAACTGACATTAATGGGATAAAAAGTGGACAAACTGGTGAAGTTAATTATACTCATTTTTTCACTATTTTTTGAATTTTGCATTTTCAATGAGTAGTTCACTTCAAAGGATTTGCTGCCAATAAGTAGCTGCCTATCTAAAACCTTCCTTAGCATCAGCTACTAAACAGCCCAAAACAGCCTTTCACTACAGGCGAGTTGTCTCACATAATAATTTTATTTATTTATCTATTTTTTTCTTTTTTTTCAAATTTCTTTCACTGCAGTTCTGCTGTGATGTTAGTCCTTTAGTGACTTGAAAAAAATGTCAGAATTCGAATTGATGACATCTAAGACACAACTGCAGGTTGTTGAAGATAGAAAATATATACATTAAAATTAATTTCAAGTGTTTATTTTGTTTATATTTATACTTCAGTTGTAAAAAAAAAAAAAAAATAGGGCTTAGTTTGCATGAGAGCTTTACGGGAGTTGAGCGCCTTCACTTTCAAATTCTTCTGAATTCGTAATCATTTTAGACACAAATCGGGTTATTCATGTTTGAAAAATAAGTTTTGGGGACTATAAGTCCAGTAGTGTAAATAAACTTGTGCCCAACCCCCCCCCCCCCACAAGATTTATAAGATTTATAAGTGCACCCTTCCCCCATAAGAATTTTTTGTTTTATAATTTTAACATGTAGTGTTTTTTTTTTTCCGAGTATGCACCCGCATACCACATGCCCCCCCCCCCCCGGCCCGTGCTGGCCCACCGGGAAGCCGGGGACGAATCCCGGTGCGCCCTCCTCTGATGGCGGCCCCTTTCTTCATCTTTTTCATTTTGACTGCAAGTGTTTTTTTTCTTTTTTTTTTTTTCAGAAATCGCCGAAACTATATTTTTTGAAACCACAATGAATGAAATAATCCAAGTTAATAAAATCATAAATGTGTCAAACAAAAACTGAATACGGAAGCGAACAATTTAGAGCTGGATCTAGGGAGAGCAAGCTGGCTTGTTCTCCCTCTTGAAGCCGGCTCTTGTCCTCGCAGGACCTGCTCTAGTAGTTTTGTCGCTCCAGGCGATGTTGACAAGTGCCACCCCATAAGCATACGCTCACCGCTACATTTTGAGCCGCAAAAAAAAAAATCTAAGGAACAAACTTTCATTTTTTTCTCTCCTTTTATCTTTGTTTCCTTATAATTTGCCATCCTGAAATTTGCCGCCCCTGAAATCTGCCGCCCTAGGCGGTGGTACAGGTCACCTATCCCAAGAGCATGGCCTACCTCAGCCCCCGGTGGAACTTTTGGGGGCGGCAAATTCATCCTATTTGTGTTTCACTGAACCCTTTATGTCTTTTCATTGAAACTTGATATAAAGACTTGAAGAAATAGATGAGGCTCTGGATCAGTTACGCAGAAAACGGTACAAAAGCTGAATGGCCGTCCCTTGACTTCACCAAACATTGCCTAAAAATGCATTTTTCATACCTCTGGATTTCGAAGAGCGTCCGAAGGAGAGCACCCCACCTTCTAACCTAACGTCTCAACATGTAGCCTGAAATTGAGTTTATATAACTTAAATTTGTCAGAAAGGATTGCGCAGCAAAGATAGTCTGAAATTAATATTCCAATTTAGAAAACTTTCCGAGGGAGATCTCCAAATCCTCCTCCTCCTTACGTTTTTAAATTTAACCTAAAATTGAATTTTCTAAACTTCAATTTTGAAAACACTGTGTGCCCCCTCCCATTCCTTTCCCTAAGGTCAACACAGAAAACTGAATAAATTTTAAAAGCATAAGAGAAAAGAGGAATTTAAAATTTTCAGAGGGTGAACATTCGATTTCTCCCCTTTCTAAAGATACTCTAACTTTGACTAAGTTTCGAAAACGTTTTGGGAGGGAATCTCGAATCCCCTCCCTGCGCCCCCGCCCCTCTTAAATCTAACCAAACAAACCCTCATGCTGCATTTCTAAACTTCAAAGTCAAACAACAACCGGGTGCCGAGAAGTCAAATCTCAAGCACAGCAAATATAGTCCAAAAAAAAGTCTTAAATTTATTAAATACAATTTGCAATAAAAAATCATCGAATCGTATTCCTTTCCCTGCCTAACGTCACTAAAGATAGAGTTCAAAATCGAAAATTTTCTAGAAAAAAACCTCTGAATTTTCCGCATTCCCTTAATGACATAAAATTGCGTTTTTAAAAGTTTTATTTTGGAAAATGTCCTGGAAGGGTTCCCGAATTCCAAACTTCACGAAGCTTATCTCATAGTTATAGTAACTTCAGTTTTGAAAAATGATTGGAGAGAAACCTCAAACCTTCATTAGCTAAAATTAGCCATGTTTGACGTCAATTTAGAAAAATTCTCTGACGTTCCGTAGGCCGCCTAATATTGGTCTTTTAGTACGTGAAATTTTTGAAAATAAATTGCACAAAAAGGAATTGTTCATTTATCAAAGGTTTTATAAAAATTCACTCTAATTCTTTTTTCTTCCTCATAATAATTGAACGTTGATAGTTATTTAAATAAAAGTGGGTAAGGGTAGCTTCAAGTCAAGACATTCCCCAAGAATAATGCCCTTCTCTTCCTAAAAATTCCTACAGAGACAAGAATCCCTTGCCCTCCTCCCACCCTTAAAGTTCGAATCCGTATGGTCAGACCAGAAACAGAAATGGATCTACGAGAGGAGATTGGGGAAGAAAAAAATTCCGAGAGAAGATCACCGAAACCTTTCATTCCATAACAACTCAAAACATCGTCTGAAACGGCATTTTCATGATATGAACTTCTAAAATTTTTCGAGGAAGTGAGCCCCTGAGACCTTCAGCACATGCCACCGAAGATAGTCCAAAATTGTGCGTTCTGGAGCTTCTGTTTCTAAACACGCCCAAAAAAGATAACGTGAATTGAATCCCATATCTTCCAATGCATTACCAAGGTCTGAAATCGCGTTTTTAAAACTCCAATATCGAAAAAATTCTAGGGGAGGAAAGATCACAAAATCTCTCCTCTCCCTAACATCACTTTTTTTTTTTTAAATTGCGTTTTTAAACTTGACTATCAAACCTTTCCGGCGGTGCTGAACCCCATACCTTCGTCTAAGGCTATCAAAGATGACCTACAGTTGCAATTTTAAGGATTTAGAGCGAACCAGATCCCCTTTATCGAAATACCGAAATTGCGTTTTGAGAACTTCAATAACTAAAAGCCACTGAGGAGGAGTTCTCAAATTCGATTACTTCTCATGAAGCTGTTGAAAACGGCTAACTTCCGCATGTTTAAAATTTTAATTTCGAAAAATTCTGGGGGAAGGTCCCAAGCCTCCAAAGAATGCGTTTTTGGAACTTAAATTACGAAAGCTTTCCGGGGGAAGTTCCAAACAACGTCCCTTCCCGTAATGCCGAAAGATGGCTGGCAATTGCGTTTTTATTACTTCAATTTCAAAAAAATTCCGAAGAGCTCTTCAATTCATAATTCCCGATTCCCTAACATCATCGAAGATCGTCTAACAAAGCTACGTTCTTGAAAGTTGTTTTGAAAAATCACAGGGGGAGCATACTTGAACCCCATTTCTTACCTAACGTCATGGCCCATAAAAGTCCTATTTTTAGACCTCAACATTGAAACATTTTTGAGAAAGGTTTCAGAAACTCATTTCTCTAAAATCATAGGGAAAAAAAAATGTCTAAAATTGTGTTTCTAGAGCTCCAATATCAAAACATGGGGGAGAGCTCTGAGGCCAATGATTTCTTCTAGTGTCATCAAAGATGGCTCGCAATTTCGTTTTTTGGACTTAAATTCCGAAAATATTTTGAGGGAGATCCCCGGATCCTCTCCCCCCCCCCCCTTTTCATTGTTACTGAAAGTGGTAAAAAGAGATGTCATCTTGATATTATTACTTTTCATTTATAAAAAAGCAGTACTATTAAGGATTTAATTGATTTCAATTATAGCTGACGATTCTTCAAACGAATCTATGGTTGAATGGTTTGAGAAAAGTTATAGATCCAGAATACTGTTGAAAGATCCAGAATACTGTTGAAATTTTTTTGTTTCATTCTTGTCTCTCGAAACACTTAATTTTCATTTAAACCCTTTTAATCACATACGTATATTGTTTTATAAAAAAAAACGACATGATTCATTTCTTAACTTCTCTTCTTTTTAATTTTATTATTATTAGTCACTCCCCCCCCCCCCCCCCCGTATAATGAATTAGTTATATCATCCCCCCCAATTATTGTAGGCATGCACCTCTGATTTGAAAAATCAAGCGCCCCTAAGCTGGTCTTTCCACCGCCCTCTTTGGGTGCCCAGCACGGGCCTGACCCCCCCCCCCCCTCCTCCCCGCACTGCACGGGTAGCAGGGGCGCTCTGTATGCCACTGCATAGGGCTCTCACACTTCTTTTGTTCAAAATTAAGCCATGGTATAAGTTACATCAGGGGTCTCCAACCTATGGCCTGCCCTGTGGGCCACATTCGGCCAGTGAACAGATTTTGTCTGGCTCGCAGAAAACTTACAAACTGAAAAAAAAAATTAATCGATAATATATTTTCTCTTAAGAATTTTTAAAGAAAACTGAGCCCAGAAAATCTCAAAAAACACCACTGAGTGTTTAGTTTAAAAACAAACCTGGGGATGGGGGGGGGGTGTAGTGTTAACTAAACCATCTGAGTTGAAATAGTGTTGGATTGTTGGCTCGCTTCGCTTTCAAAAAGTTATTATTTGGTCTTCAAATAAAAAAGATTGGAGACCTTTGAGTTACACAAACACCTATGTAAAAGCATTAATGAATAAATCTAAGCAGTATTTAATATCATTCAAACAAAACAAGAACCACAAACCTCAACTTACTTGTATAGCAGAAATGGGAAACAAATAATGACTAGGAGGATGATAAATGCCCTGTTCTGCTTCTGCATCGGCACATTCCTCTGTTGCATCTAAAATTATCCATTGCAATGTGTATAACAATTTTGTTTCTGGGGTACCCAATTTATCCAAACATCTATCTTTACGCCGATACAACAGAGCTGCACAACAATGCATGACATGAGGAAATGCTGCTTGTATTAATCGCCATCTGAAAAAGTCAATAATATTAAAATTCAAAAATAAATGAAGGCAGCAATATTTTCTCCAAAGAACAAGGAATCAATTCCAGTAAACTCTCGATTATCCACGGAATAAGGGTGGCATGGTAACCGCGGATAAACAAAAGCTGCGGATTATCCAAATAATAGTTAAAAAAACGATCCTACTGTATATAATAGCTATAAAAATATGAATAACATTCACACATACATTTAAATTTTTGTTACGAACATTGCTACATTCCATCTATTAACATTGAATGCAAAAAATATACCATATGTAAAAGCCAAAAACAAACAATAACACAATCAAAAGTTTAAAAAACATTTAATAACCGTTAAAAAAAAATCGACCGCAGATAATCGGGAGTTTACTGTATATTGATTGTTGTAAAACAGCAAGATCTGATGTGAAAAATAAATTATATCTTTAAGAAAACCAAATATGTAGGCTATTTGAATAAAAACTCTTTTGAACACATGTGAAATATGGTGGAATCCCAAAATAAAGCCCCCCCCCCCTTAAAAAAAATACATCTAGAATTTGAATTTCGGCCATTTGTCCAGTGCTTTGTGAAAAATTATTTCATTTCAAGAGTAATTAAAGTTTATATTTTTAAGAAAATACTTTTGCATTCTTATAATCATACTTAAAAGAAAGTAAGTTAAAAACAGAATACATTTCCATCTACAGAAATAAAGTCCTCATGAGTTTTAAACAGTGCTGCAGTTGGGGGGAGGACATGGGGGAACACAGACACCCAAAACTTTTGGTTTAAAAATTAGGCAAATTTAATGTAAATTGGTTTCAAATCATCTTTTGTAAGAAAAAACTACAGTAAAACCCCTCCTAATGGACAGTGGACACCCCTCAAATAAGGACAATTTTTAATTCCCTGGGAGTAAGGCACTAAACCTAATGTATTAGAAACCTCTCCTCATACAGACACTATTTTGGAAGCCATTTAGAACATGGATATTTCCTTTTTCGTGAACAAATTATTTCAGGAATAAAAAAAAATTTAGAACAAAATAATGAAACATTGGAAAGCTTGTTATATTTATTAAGTTGATGAAACATATTTCTTCTGCAGGATAAAACTGTTTTAATGGACCAAAAACTGCTCTGGTGAGAAATTTTCTAAAGACGCTTAACAATTTTTTTTAAAGCAGCATGGGTGGCACAAACTTGAAACATGTTTCATCTGGAAAGCTCCAGCACCTGAAAGGCCTGGATGTAAAGCATTCATCAGTTGACTGGTAGTCAAATTAAAAAACCTGAATTACGACCAGTGAACCAGTATTATGTCAGATTGACTTGTGGTTTTGGATAAAATGCTTGCTGGAGAAAAGATGCATGTTGTTTCCTTTATGGATCAATGTGACTTCTCATTTCAAACACATTTGTTTAAAGAATAGGGAGACCATCTTCTTGTTATCAAACATAACGTCAAAATGTCAACCTATGGATACCAAAATTAGGTCTATAAATTTCATCACATTGTTAGATTTAAAGTATTTGGTCAATAAGACGAAAAACGCTAAAACTAGTAGTTAAATATCTCAAAACTGTTGCTGTTTTGGATGTGATCAACTGTGTAACATGTAAAGTATGCTTGAAGAGGAGTTAAAACTAAAACAATAGCAAGTTGCTTTCATTGCGTTGAAATTTAAAAAAAAAAAAAAAAAGATATGTCAGAGGGGAATTTTGTGACAATGATGAATCCAAACGTTTGCAGTCACTAGTGTATCATGCAGGGTTCAGAAACGTAATTTGATGTAATGTAACCTGGTCAAATAGCATTGATTATTACACATATATTTAAAAAACTAGTAAATAAAAAAGTTATGGAGATGTTAAAGCATGTTTTAAAAATGTCTTAATGTTGAGAGTAGATTTTTGATAAATTTTTCGTATTGAATTAAGGATCTTTAACTCATAGCTTACACATGTGGGGGCGGGGGTAGCTAATTGCACCATTGTAATAAGGTCTTGCTGAAAAAAAAAATAATGGCGAAACTTATCTTCATGTACGTATATAAGTTCTGAAGAATATACAGCTGTTGAATTTTTTTGCTTGAACTGGAGACTTAAATCAGGATTATAAAAAATGATTCAAAAAAATTAAGAGATTAGTAATTTAAATAATCCAGATAAACGCAAATTTAATAGTAAAAAATATGAATAGTTGTTTTTAAACAAAAACAATCAGGTCATCTTTTGCAAATTAAGTTTAAACAAAAAATAAGTTATTTGAAACCAATGCATAAATTATACATGCATTCAAAATTTATGGACACCAAATAAACATGCATGTATTACTAAAGGTTTAACAAATAAATACCTGCTAATACTTTTTATTGCTTCAGTAAGACTTGGTGATAGACCAAACTGAATATTTTGAACAAGCACCTTTTCGAAAGACTGTAAAGAAAGTAATTTAACTCTTAAAAGTTTTCTCATAAAAGAAGTAACATGTTCAAAGAAACAAAAAAAAAACTTTCATATGGCTGTCAACTGAAAAGATAAAAAAAATAATAATGAATTTTAAAAAGAATTGAAAACATTCAACCATGCTCAGTTAATTATAATAATAAAATGTTATAAATTCAATGGGAAAAATAGAAATTTTTAATTGCAAACAGAATGCATTCATACACAGTACACTAGATAATATTTTCTTACGGAAGAAAAGACAGTTCAAAGATAACTCACTTTGCAAGCTTCTCGCTGTTCCTAGAATGAAGAGGAAAAAAAGCATATTAATCAAATACTATGAAAAATAAATACACCTATTTCAAATGAAAGTGCAAGGGAAAAAATCATAAGATTCAGGGAAAAAAAATCATTGAACAGCATATACTTTACTTGACTATTAGAATAAAATTTTAAAAGGATTATTTAAAATTAATCATACCATGCAAGAAGCTTCGTGCAATTTTCCAAATTTTGGACGAATAAACGGACTGCAAAGCAAAAAAGTCCAAATTCAACAAAAACATTTAATTAATACACAAGTTAATGATAGCACATATGTAATAAAAACTGTTTAAATGCACAGACATCATTGCCTTAAATCCCTCTTTTCTAAATAGATCTTGCTGAAGCATTCATATTAAAAACAAAGAAATGTTTAAGATTTCTGAATTATCTTCTCTGAAACAGACTTAGTTGATAAAGCAGAATACTACTAAATTTGTGATGTACGTCGCAGAACAGATGCATGAGCTGCAGAACAATTCTGTTCAAATGTGAGAGGAAAATTTTCAGACAAATTTTCTGCAGAAACTCGACAGATTTCTGTGAAATTTCTGCAGAAACTGCAGATTTTCTGCAAATATCTTCCAACTCAAGGTAGAATTTTGCACAAGTTCTGCAGATTTCTTTAAATTAGGAGAAAATCTAAAATTCTCAGAAATTATGATAATTCGGTGGAAAGCAAACGAAAAATGTTGAATTCGATAAGTCATCTGCAGGATCTTTAGATTTACTTTGAACTTTAAGAAAGCTACAGAATTTGTACGAAATTCTATCTTGAGTTGGAAGATATTTGTAAAAAAAATTAGCAGATTCTCTGCAGAAATTTCATACTCTAAATTTATGACAATTCTGATTTTCTAGCATTTTTGGTTCTCCTCTTCCTTATTTTTCCCAGTGGATCTTCATCACTGCAATTTCCTCCAAATGCATCCTGAAAATATTTCAATTATTTAAAAAGTTTTGAAGTGTTTTATTATATGCTACCCTAACAAGACTTATTTTATTTATTATTTTAGCAGTTTATTTGTTTGTTAATATTACTTTAATTGCTCCTTTAGGCCATGTAAATTTAACCAAGAAAACGTAGTTTGACACCTAGGTTCGTATTTTTATAAAATTTTATATATTTACACTTTTTATGCATTTTAGAAAGCATATAAAATCTTTTTTGAGAATCTTAAATACTTTAGTAAAGTTTTTAAAAGTAAAGTTTTTCAAGTAAAGTTTTAAATACTGAAAAAAAACCTCCTGCATGAAACAATTTTGATTTATTCGGGCTCCTCATTTGTGGAAAAGATCACGTTGCTTGCTTGTGTATACAATGCTTGAAGTACTTGCAGAACAATTCTGGTCAAATGATTTTATGTTGCAGAACATTGTCAAGTATTCTGCTTTGAGGGACTTAGTATAAGGTTATTAATAATTTTAGGTAAAATTCAAAATACAGTAGAATACAGTGAGCGAAACATGGAAACCCTGATCCTTTGTAAGGCAAAAGAGTGCCGCTGCCCCCTTCCAAATTAAAAAGATTTGAAATCAGATAAACAAAAAAAAAATTTTTTTTTTAATGGATTAATTGGCGGTTACTTCAATTTTTCAAAACATATCAATGCGTTCAGCTAATCCAGTAACTTTGCACCTGATTTTGATAGTGTATATTTTTTTCTTTGGTAGCTCACTAAAAAGGGAAAGGTATTGGTGTTTAGTTGAGTTATCGTCACAATACTGCTATGAAGGTAACACAGGTAATACAGTGCCAAAAACACTTAGTTTTCCACAAAAACATGTTCTTTCCTTCGCAAAATTGTGTTATTACACATGACCTCCTTCCCCACAAACAGTGAAAAAGTATAAATTTAGAAAAGGGCCCTTGCACAAGCTCTTCATTTCCAAGTTTTCCAAATGGGGGGGGGGGGATCCATAGGGATACAGAGAAATGCAACTATAACACCACCTTAAGCTTTCTGATTTGATAAAACTAATCTGAAAAACAACTGATTATTTTAAATGCAGGCAATGCACTTATGGACACTAATATCAAACATTTTTACTGATGATTTTTTTTTTTCAAATTAAAGCCAGTTCAAAAGTTTTCACGTTTTACTTACAAAACTTACACTTTTTGTTGACTCTTCAGATATAGGCTGAAAATAATGAAAACTATGAGTTCCAGGAACATTCTTGCGCTTTAGAGTGATGAATCTCTAGTTCTTTACATGCTTCTACCAGTAGTTCTTTTTTTTTATCATGGAAAATTTTATGTTTTTAATTTTGGTCATGTAAAAATCAATGAATTTGTGTGCATTATTAATATTATCACCAGGAGTCATTTGAAGACCTACTTTTGCTATAATACGTTTGCCCGTGAGATGTACGCATCTACAAGGAGATTTCAAAAAGTAAGGTAACAAGCAAGGATGGATACAAACAAGGGGGGGGGGGCGATCGCCCCCTCCTTGAGTCGAGGTACAGGGACTTCAGGTATATTTATGATATTAAAGTTCCAAAAATGCAATTTCACACAATTCTCGATGGTGTAAGAAGAAAGGATGCTCTTCCCCAAAATTCAAGTCTTGAAAACAAAATTGTAGTCCATCTCTTATTACTCTAGTCTAGAGATAGGGACTGGAACTTTCTACAGTATGTTTTTCAAAATTGAAGTTACAAAACCTCAATTTCAGTTTCAACTGTAGGACACCTTTGATTGCATAAGGGTAAGCAATGGGGTTCTGTGCACTCCTCCGAAAATTTTTAGAAATTGAAGTTCCAAAGAGTAAAGATTAAAAACAATCGCCCATTTGAAATTTTCTGGATCCATCATTGGTAACAAGCCAATGCAGCATATAAATTTATTCAGGAATTACAAGTGGTATTTGTAATGGACATCCAGCTCCATCAAACGGCACCATTTGAAAGCTCTGATCATCTTCGTTATCAGCAGTATGATTTTTATTCATATAGAAAATCTACACACCCATCAGAGCTCTCGTTACCTTTTTGAAACACCTATGTATATTATATAGCTATGACAATAAGGTTTTAGAAGTCTTGATCAATGATTCCATAAAAAGGAAAAGAGCCGAGTTATAAATACCTTGTTTGCCGCCATAAGAAATTTTGAATTGGAAGAGGGATTGATAAATTTTCTGGATCTTCATCAAGTCTTCTTTTAAGCATTTCTCTTGCTAGTCTACACACAACTGCTACTTCATTACATACTTAAGAAATCAAATTCAAAAGTGCCTATGCCTAAAAACAACAGATAACATGAAATTGAATAAATAGCATTGTGCATGAAAAGCAAAAATAAGAAATAACAACATACAATTGAACAAAAATTGCAGATTACTTCATACAAGTTTTTCGGAGTTACAAAGAATCCCTTTTTCAATGCAAAATAAGTGTGCTTAAGGATGAAAACTCAATATTTACAATGAGTATACAACCCTTTGCCACCCCCACCCCCCAGGAAAAAATTTGAGGTATTGAGCCAAGGGCGCCCATATTGGGGGGCAAGTGAGGGCTCAAGCTCCCCCTTTAGAAATGAGAACCTCCTTGCTTTTGGTGCTTTTTTCTTTGCAAAATTGTATAAAAATTTCATTTCCAGCCATTAATGAATAGCTTAATTAAAAATGTCAAATTTTAATATCTCTAATCTGTACTGAAATCGGTTTCCATGGGGAAAATATTCTGCTAAACCATGGGGAAATTTTTTAAGCTCCCCTTAAAATTTTGCATTGGGTGCCCTTGTATCCCTCTATAAATCTTAGCTAAGATGTTCAAATCAAGACGAAGTACTATTAAACTATTAAGTTCAACAACACTAGGTCTTAATACAAATGTGATGACCAGCAACAGGCTCTGGGCCAGCTAGACTGGTTCTAGTCAATTTATTAGTCCCCAATGAAGATCAATACTGCCGTGGATAGGTAAACAACAGCATCTGCATAAATGAGTTTTTGAAATAATTGAAGAAACACATTTTGGAATCAATACCAACAATAGAGAAATGTTAGAATTAGACATTTTTCTTTCAGTGGAAACCAAATAAATACATTTGTACAGTAAAGCTAACACACAATAAATGACAAAAATGCAAAAAAAACTAAAAATAAGAAATTTGCAGTTACTGTCCTTTACCTGCCCACAGCCAGGGTTGCTATTTTGTCCACTGTTTTGTAAAAAGTCCGGGACACAGGAAGAAATTGGACAAAATGAAAAATCAACTAATTATCCATACATAAATTTATTGTTATGGTGTAGTAAAATTAGTTTTATTCTAATCCTTATACATTATTTCTGCAGCCTATTTTTTGTTCCTACGCGAGATCTTCCTCAATTCTTATCGATTTCTTTGATTTACATCTCATTTTAAAGCTTATGTGCAAGCTAATGATGAAAAATAGACCCACGGTCCAAAAATTGTTTTTTCTGTCAAAAAAACCTATTTTAAAGCACTGGACTGAGGTTTGCGGTTAAATTTATAAGTTTAACTTGTGCTGTGACTGATATATCGGCAAACATCGATCGGGAGAGCATTCGAAGGGTACCCAGAAGAACGAGTGTTCGTGCCCAACCCAGCTAATATGCATCAAAAAATTAGTCAAATATGACACATTACATGAACACATAAAAACAATAATAATACAAATGAGGTAATAAAATAAATGAGATGTATATGCTCCTTGCTTTTACGAAAACTTGTTGCAACATGTAGCTATATTGATACGTTATTGTAATTTTTTTTTATTTTTAAAGCTTCGGCTTCGGTCAGAAAGCTAAAGCAAAATGTTGGCGAAAATATAAGTATCAGGTTTGCGATTTCAGTTTAAATTGGAGTAGTTTTTTGTTCAGAAAAAAAAAATCTTATACTGAAATGTAGATTCTTCTAATCAGTTTTTGATCCTTCACAGTGGCGTAGCTAGACCTGACTTTCGGGGGGGGGGGGGGGGGTTACTTCTTATATATATATATATATATATATATATATATATATATATATATATATATATATGTATAATCGCTTGGAATTTTTTCCTTTTCTTTTTTTTTTCTTTCTCTTCTCTCTTCTTTTTCTCTTTTTTTTTTTGAGACTAACTTTTCGGGGGGGGGGGTTTGTCCCCAAAAACCCCCCTTAGCTACGCCCCTGATCCTTCATACAAATAAAAATGTTTTACCATAAATTGAAATTACTCTTTTCACTTAGTTAAACTATGAATATTTATTAGAATACAAAGTAAAACATTAAAATTACTAACAACTTGATGCGTAAAATACCTTTTTTTTTCCTTCTTTCGGCAAAAAACAAATACATAGTCACATTTTACTGCATTCGAAAAGTTACGTTTAAAAAACGAACTTAGTTCAACTGCTTTTGTATTTTAACAGTTTGGTTAAATGATGAACACGTGCTGCCATCTAAGCCATAACGGTTCAAGCAGCCTGCGATAACAAATTGTATAAATTTTAAAAAACACAAACACTTCTCTTCAATATCTTATCTTATATATTATTTCTGTGGATTATTTTTTGTCAGTATGCAAGATCTTTCTTATTTCTTGAAGAAATTCCCCCCTCATTTTAAATCTTATCAGGCTGGCTAATGACAAAAAATAGACTTACGGTCTAAATATCAATTTTTCGGAAATGTCCCTTGCTGTTGTAAAACCTTGATGCAGCCCCTGTAGTTCTTATGCAGATTTTTTTTTAAGCAAAATTTTAATACAATTTTCCAATTTGTTGCATCGCTTTCAGCAAAAAAACAAAACAATTTACCTGTTTTTTTTTTTTTTTTAAATAAAGCTTAAAAGCACTGGACTTAGTTGTTCGGTTAAATTGATAAGATTTTTTTGGTAGAGCGTAAACTAGCTGAACTTCGGGCCCACCTGGGCTGTCCAACATTATAGCTAATTTAGATTAATATTACGCATTACATGTACTCATAACATACAACAGATATCACACGTAAGGCAATAAAATAAATATGATGGGAATGCTACTTGGCCTCTCAACTCCTTTATGCAGGCAACAATTATTATTCCACTAAGTTGACTATTAATCAAAGGGTTTCTTTCTTTTTTTATGCTTTGACTCTATTCAGACCATTAAGCATAATTTAATCATAAAAAAAGTATCAGATTTAAAAATTCAGTTCTCAAGGGAACCCTTTTTGTGCAGAAAAACTTTTTCATTGTATGCTGAAATGTATATTTTTCTCATAGCAATGTTTGACCTTTTGTCTAAATGAAAAAATACTACGCCAAATTGAAATTACAAGTTTCACCCGGTAAACCTTTAACTATTTATTCGAATACGATGTAAAACATTAAAATTATTATCAACTTCATTAGTAAGAACTCATTTTCTACTCCTCTGCTTTCGGGTTGGGGGGGGGGGGGGATGCATTTTGTCTATGTTCGAAAAATTACACTTAAAAAATGCACTCAGTTTAACTGGTTTTGAATTTTAAATGTTCGATTAAAAGAAAGACATGTGCTGGTTTCAAGCCGTAAGGGTTAAAGCATCCTGCTATGTGAAATTGTATCAATTTTCAAAAATAAAAACACTTATTTTCGATCTAATTTATTATTTCTCTAGAATGTTTGTTTCCATTGCTACTCAAGATCTTCCTCATTCCTTAATCAAATTAAATGTTTTACAAATAATTTTTAAGGGTATCATGCTGACTAATGACAAAACATAGAAGCATGGTCTTTTTTTTTTTTTTTTTTGGCAAAAGCTTTTGTGCTGTTTTTATTACACATTGCTTCAATGAATAGCATTCGAAAACAAAGGCACAACTGCTAGGTTGGTTGGAGTGTCGTGCTGTTAATCAGAATGGCTCCAGTTCAAATCCTGGTGCCAACAATGAAAAAGACCCTCTAAAACAGTGACTCACCACTTGGACCAAGGTTAGCCCCCCTCCCCTCCCCGTTCGAGTTCTAGATCAGCCACCAATGCTTGGTTCTCAACACCAGAACTGATCAATTTATTTTCAAAGATATGTTAAAAATGAATTCATCATCAAAGATATAAAAAAATAACACATTTACAAAAACAAAAAAAAAACCCTCGAATCAAATAGGAGATGTTTACTATGTGAACAAAACATTTCATAAATTAAATTATATATACTTTTGTACACAGTGAAGGAAAAGGTTAAAGCTACGGCGCCAAATGCAGGCCTTGAAAGATAAAAAACAAGAGGAAGACAGGATTTTATTGAAAGTAGATATGGCACACTTTGTCTTTTTTTCAATACACATCTTAGCATTTAAGTTTTACAAGCTGATACGTACCAACTCAACACAAACTGCCAATTCCAATAGTAAATGAAGAAGGCAAACTTTCTCAACTTAAAAGAATGGGGCATAATTTTAGGGCTTGAAAAATATAAACATTGAACAACGCCTATCTACCATGGCTCTGAAGAAAAACAGAAAATGACAATTCCTTTTGCGCAGGAAATCTGCGACGAAAACCGAAATTCGCAAAAAAAAAATTGTAAACAAAAGCCTTATTGCCAGCTTAATTTTCCTTTCAAGACATTGCTTACCGAAATTTGCCTCAATGCTTATTACTCATGAAAGTAAACTTTATAGGGTTTCCTTTCTGAATTAGGGGGAAGGAAGAAAAAAAGCTAAATATTTCATACCATCCGAATAGTATGATAAAAATAATAATTATGATTTGTAAAAAAAAAGTCAAAACGAAAAAACTGTAACTGTGTTTTCGTAGTAAAGGGGCGTGATTTTTGAGTTTGTTTATCAAATTAATGCGAGATGTTTCTATCGACGTGGGGCTATAATTGTGCATATTTCCTGCTTTTACTTTTTTATTTTAAGTATGTGTCATTACTCTTGAGTATCATTGGTCAAGAATAATGACAGTTGTTAGTGAAAGAACCTTGCAGCAAAGGCATACATTTCTTTTCATTTTCATATGTGTAATAGTAATTGCAGTTATTGGTGTAACTATTTCTGTTCTACTCATCCATCCTCCTCAAACTGGTGAAGGTAAATTTAGAAAGCATACCAAATTAATTTTCAAATTTCTGTCCGAAATAACGGTTTTGTATTTGCATAATATTCTCTTTGTATTCATACTGAAAATGTTCTCAACATTTTGAGAGAGTTGCTTAAAACAGATTTTTATCATTTAACAATGAATACAATCGAGAATCTTAATCCAATAAATTTTCTTGAGACCTTTTATAAGCCTTCGCTTTTTATAGTTTTGTGTTATGAAATGAATCTGTGGGGTAAGCTCAAACAGGGCTGTTGAGAGGCCCTATCCTTAGAGCAGAAATTAAAGGAATTTATCTCTTCTCAATGGCCCTTATCAGTCTAATCGGAACTAAGGGACCCGATTCAAAACTAGGGTAGTAGAAGGGGGCCCAAAAACCATACTGACAAGGGGCTCTTGACGGCCTTGTGCTCAGATAGGATTTATCCAACTTTGCCCCCAAGCTTTGAGGTCCTTTTGGCTCATAAGTAAAGCACTGAGTTACTATCACATAGATCCGGAGTCAAAACTTTCATCTCTCACTCGCATTACGTCCATATCCATGTACCACATAAATTAAACTACCGTTTTACCTCGAATCAGCTGGCATGCTATAATTTTCAAGGTTCACCAAGTTTTCAATATCCCTTGTGTGATCTTTTCCGGAGTGTCAGAAAAATAAGTTTTTTTTTTCTTTTAATTTATATATATATAAGTTTAATATAAAAATCTAAGTTCACTGTATCATCTTATTTCATTAATAAACTTTAATTTTGTTTAAATATTTATTAACAATGTTATTTTTGGTATTCTGATTAAAATATATATATATATATATATATATATATATATATATATATATATATATATATATATATATATATATATATATATATATATATATTTGACAAAGAATCATTTTATGAAAATTAAAATAGAGCAAACATTTGTAGTCTTAAACGTAAAATATTTTACTTGAACATAACAAATTTAATATAACTGAATGGATTACAAAATAAACTTCTCTTTCTAATTGGAATTTAAACTAATCTATAACAGAAATTAAAAATAAATCACAATTGCTATGATTTCCAGGGGCGGATCCAGAAATTATCTTAAGGGGGGTCAAGTTTCAATGGCGAGCACTTTATCTAAAAAAAAGCACATAAAAATGTATCAGTTAAGCAGGGGTTCCTAAAGGTTATGGCGCACACCCTCATATGCTACAGAGCATCCCCCTTCCCTCCAAATGAAAGCAAAACTCTTCCAAATTCTCCCCTTCTCCTAAGTTTTCCAATGGCGTAGCCTGCTCCATATTCCCTCAAATTTTCATCAAAAGTAATGTTTCTTTGAGCAGACGGACTGGTCGTGTTACCATCCAGCTATAAAATACATAGTTGGAAACAGCACACACAACACACATGCGCGATGTGTTGTTTGAGGTGGAAGAGTGCTTTGAAAAAACGTTAAGCTCATTTAGAGATAATTGTGCTTTTGAAAATGAACAAAAACTCAAAATAGCAATAGCCCAGTAAACTAACCCAGTCAATCCTTTGAATTATGATGAGCTAAGCAGAAATAGTACCTTACAGAACCAAGCAAAAAACGGTTCAACATTGATTCATTGTACTATTTTTTCTGATCTGAAAATTTGATGTTTGACAACAGTCTTGGTAAAATTCCTGTCAAAGGGTCAGCTGACCCTTTGACCCTCCCCTGAATCTGCCCCTGATGATTGCTTCCAAGTTAATTCTTTTACTGGAGTATAACCAAATCAATAGTGAATCACTTGCAATAGTAACAAATACATATTGATTTTATATTGCTTCTTGTTTAATGTTAAATGTTTGAATAATAATCAATTTTTTCCAATGTACTTTCTTTTTTTGGCAAAGTATCCTCAAATTATCTGGCATGCCATAAGCTTCTAATTTCTCCAGAGGCTGGTCAACCTCATTTATTTCTGGCATGCCGACTAATGCGTGGTAATAAGGTAAATAATGAAGCTAGGTAATTCTTAATTATTAGTTTGTTGTGTTACAATAATTGCCATTAATTGTGCAACTAATTTCATTTGGAATCCACCCCAAATAAATAGTAGTAAAGAAGATGTTTCAATCAGATGTTTGGCTCGGTCCCCAAATTTAGGTAATCATCTTTTTATTCTAGCAATGTCAGCGAGATAGAAATATATTAGTGCATAGTGCGTAACCTTTTGTTTCCAAAAATTTGGGGCGAAATTGAGGCAGTGAGAAGCAAAGGGATGTAAGTGAACTTTTTAAAAGTTCCTTATAAAGCGCGTTTAAAATTCAGATCCTAGGTAGGCTTTCATTGAAATTTGTTTCTAAATTATGCTGAAATGCTGCACCCACCCAAGCTACTAGTACCATCTCTTGCCCCAAGCACGAGAAGAGGTTACCCTATTATCTGTACTGGTTATCTCCCACTTTTTAAATTTGGCACTTACATCCCTTTGCTTCTCACTGCATAAATTGAAAAAATCGAGGAGACTCATTGTTATCAGAGTCTTTCTGAAAGAAAATTGATTAGTACCAGTACCATAGAACTAGTAATAAAATATTTTAAAAATTTTGCATAATTTTTATAATAAAATAAACATTTGTTCACTTTTTCATCATATCAAACAAAATACATTAAGCAATGTTTTTTTGAAATAAAATTCTTTGTATAAAATGAAAAATTAATAAATTAAGCAAAATAAATTAAGTTCTTCAAATTTCTAGATATAAAATAATGGTCTGTTGTTTTTTATTTTCTTCTATATCTAATATATAGAAGAAACTATTGGATTTGTGCAAAATTTCAAATTTTGACAGATTTGAATGTTTTGAGATGTACTGAGTCCATTTCGACCATTTTTGGAAAATGTCTGTCTGTGTTCGCGTGTGTTATGTGTCACGTATGTGTGTGACCAGTTTTTTATGGCCGCTCTACAGCAAAAACTACCGCATGAAATTGAATGAAATTTGGTGCCCCTATGTGAACTTGTGCCCATTGTTTTTTGGCACGAATTCCTCCAAGGGGGGTGCAGGAATGGGACATTTCTTGAGTTATGGCTGCTTGTTATTTCCTCAGGAAGTAACTGGTGGAATCAAACAAAATTTGATCCATATGTTGCTCCTAACTGGTGCAGGTGCTGATTCGATTTCGATGTCAATAGCTCAAATGGGGGTTGAACTATCAAATGTTTTTTGTCGTCAATTGTGACTGTTGTATCTCAAGAAATAATGAACGGAATCAAACAAAAATTTATCGACAAGTAGCCCTTAGAGAGTATAAGAGCTGATTCTATTTTGGCGTCACCAGCTGAAAAGGGGGTGGCGCAATCAAACGTTCTTTTTTATTCATTGTGAGTACCATAATCTCAAGAAATAAATGCTACGTTCTAGATGAAATTTGGAATAAATGTGAATCCATATGTAAACAGGCGTTAGTTCAATTTTAGCGCCAATCGCTCCATGGGGAGGAGGGGCTGATTTTTTTTTGTGAATAAAAATAGCTTTGTAATTGCAGCAATAAGAAAGATAAATCCTAATAGACTGTCGTCTGCGTATTTCGCATGATTTTAAGTGTTGGAAAATGACCAAAAAATTGCAATGATTTAAACTTTTTAACTGTTGCCATTTTTTTGTTTAACAAATAAATGTTTGTAATTATTTTAAGCAAGGCTTTAAAAATAATTTTCAATTTACATTCTTTGCTTAGCTTTTGAGGTAAATCGGGAATTGGGATGGTCGTCAAGTTATGGCGTATGTAATTTTGTTTTTGTTGGGAATATTGCTTTCTTTTCAAGCATGGGGAGGGATTAGAATTATAAGAAAGTTTCGTGATGGCCACAACATACTAGTTTGATATTGGAAGAGGTTCAGATTACATTTTTAGTTTCTTTCATGGGCGCCCATATGCAATATTGTAAGGGGGGCTCAGATATTTTAACCATGGTTTAGTAGGATATTTTCCCTATGAAAGTGGATTTCAGGACAGATTAGAGTCATTAAAATTTGACATTTTTAATTCCTTATTCATTAATGACTGGGGAAGAAATGTTTTTACATTTCTGCGAAGAAAAGAAGTACTAAAAGCAAGAAAGTTCTAATTTCTAAGGGGGGCTCGAGCCCCCCCTTGCCCCCCTATATGGGCGCCCTTGATTTCTTTGAAGAAAGAGTGCGTCTCTTCAACATTGGCAGTACAACTATCTTTTGTAAAAGCGAGTTTTTGTTTTGTCATTCTGAATAGTTCTGCTTTAATTTAATCTTGTACTTTCTTTAATAAATATTGATTTGACTTTTTTTTTTTGCAGATGATTATATTGGCAGGACAAATATTTTATTTATTGTTGTGGATGATTTAAGGCCAGCTTTAGGATGTTATGGAGATAAAAAGGCAATTACTCCAAATATAGACTTTTTAGCGTCTAAAAGTGTGATATTCAAGAATGCTTTTGCACAGGTCTGTATTTTTTACATTTGAATATGTATTCACAAACTCCAAAAATTCATTTAGGCTTTAAAAATGCAGATAAAAATTAACAAATTATCATTAAGAAAATAGGTTTTTTCACGAATAAATTGAAAGTAGTTTGTTAATTAACTTATTTGTTTATTCAATTATTCTTAAAATTAAAGTTGCTGTAATCCAAAAAATGATGGACTAAAGTCTTGAACTTAAAATATTTTTAGTAAGTTTTCAAAAATCAAGATTACTTTAAAACAAGGACGGATCCAGAAAGTGTTCAAGGAGGGGAGAGAGATTTCAGATACTTACCCTTTTACAAATTCCCACATCTCCACCTCCTAACATCATGGAAGATCATCTCAAATAAGTTTTTTCTTTTTTTAAAAAAACTTCTATTTGTACAAAATTTTGCGAGAGTGAATACGATCCTTGACCTTAAAGACATTAGTGTCCTATAATTGCTTTTTTTGAACTTCAATTGAAAAAACTTTCCAGAGGAGGGTCCCCAGAATTCCATCTAATGTCAACTCAGATCACTTAAAATTTGATGTTTTGGATTTTCGAAAGACTTCCTGCACAAAATTCCTATCCCTATCACTAAAGTGTTGAGAGTTGTGCTCCAACTGCGTTTTCAAGACTACAATTCAGAAAAAATTTCGAGAGAGAGCCCTCTTTTTTGTAACATTATTAAAGATCGTCTAAAATTACTTTCGTAGAACTTCAGTACCAAAAATGTGCCGAAGGAGAGTTCCTACATCTCAGCTCAAGGAGGGGGCGATCGCCCCCCATCTCCCCTCCCTTGTATTCGTCCTTGCTTTAAAAGGCTATGATGCACATGATGTATATAAATGCCTTATGGGTAAAAATTGGCAGAATACATATGATTGATTTCAAAAAACGAGATCAAATTAGTGATTTTCCAGTAAAATCCACAGTGCATGCACTATAAAAAGCATTCTCCAAAAGCATCTTTGGCTTTTGGTGGAAACAGTGCAGCAAAGCAAAGCAAATACAAAAGACATTGCTAATCTGAAGTTGACTAAAAAACACGACTTTTTACGTACAGGCAAAATAAAAATACAGTCAAACCTCCATATATCAAACTTCCACATATCGAAATTTTCAGGGATGTGCCAGCTGCGCCAAACTGGGCCATTTGCCAATCATGTGCCAAACTACCCCAAAAGACTGCCAAATGGACTTCTCTGCCCCAAAATCGGACAAGCTCACGCCAGAACTGTAATTTTGCATTTAATGTTGCTGTTCCTTTAGCATATTTGGCATTTTTTGGCAGAATATCATTAAGTTTATGCATTTGGTGCTTGTTTTTATGATTTTTTTTTTTTTTGGCTTAGTCCTGATTTTTTGCGCTTTTCAAAACCCAATTGCATTGCTTTTGAAAAACTTGATCATTTTAATTTTTTATGTGATTGTGTTCCTTTGACCCGAAAAATTTTGCACTGATCATTATTTTCAACCTTTTGTTATCTTTTGTTTTCAGTATATGAGGACTTACAAATTCGTCTTCTTGCCACGCCGACTCGAAAATGTCAAACCAGTTACATCCAGATTAATTGAAGCAAATGCTATCTGTTAAAATTAATATTGTTCAACAGTTTTTAATCTTGGGTTTCTTAAGATTTTAGGGCAGAAAATTGATCTCTAGTTTTGGTTGGAGACACTTAAAATAGCAAAAATCTGGGAATGCTAATGCTCTGGTAATGAATATGCAGACATTTCAAGTTTCTCAGATTCAGGCATTTTTTCCATATTCTTAGTTTGTCTTAAAATTTTTATTTATTTCTTTCTTTTTTCACATTTTTCATGTTTTTTTCATGTGTGTTTAAAAATTCTTTTTCTGTGACATCATTTCTCAAAATCATTTTTTTTTCATACTAATTTAATTATTAACTTTTGTGATTAAATATCAAACAGTTAAAAATAAAAAAATTATTGTTGCTTTTGATTGTTGCTACTTGTTGCTATTCGTTAATCAAGTAGCTACTATTGTTGCTACTTGGTTAACGAATCTTCAGATTCGTTAATCAAGTAGTTCAGTATATAAACATATGTGCCAAAAAAATAATACAGTAAAACCTCTCTAATGTGGACACTAACGGGACAAATATTTTTGTCCGCAATAGAGAGGTGTCCGCTGGACAGGGATTATATAATGTTATCTGACTTGGAATGGAGGAATTAAAAATTGTCCGCATTTGAGAGGTGTACGTTAGGAGGGGTTTTACTGTAATAATAATAATAATAATAAAACGGTCAAATATAAATAAATAACTTAAACATACTGAAAGAAAAAAAATATCAAAAAGCTCTGTAAAACTCACTTGCAACTTGTTGAGATAAAGTTTTTAAATTCAACCATTCTTTTGTGCTTTTTTTAAAAGCCTTTTTAAATTTCGTACATAAAAGCAAACAAATTTTAAAAATAGGTATCAAAGCACTCTAATTTAAATGTGCACAAAAACTTTGATGTATTAAGCGGAGTAAATGTTTGCACTAAATTTAAATTTAAAGAAATGTAAAAAAAAAGTAGAGCAGGACAGAACTTGTCTTTGGTGAAAAAATTAGACAAAAAAAAAAGAAGAAATGTAATTAAGAGAGCTTCAATTTGAAGTTATAGCGTTTTTGCATCCTTAATCTCCTTTTTTATTATTTTATCATAACATACTTTTTGCTACTCCAATTACACTATTTTCATGTTTCAAGATTCTACAAAAAAACTTTTTGGTGAGCCAAACTGCTCCTAGTTCACTATTTTCCTGAGCCAAGCTACTCCAAAGTCACTATTTTCCTGCGACTGAGATTGCTCCAAAAGTGGGTTTCAGATGGCACATCCTTGAAATTTCTGTATATTGAAGACCTAGCAAATTTCCATGTCCATTACATTGAAAAAATTGTTTCTATATATCGAAAAAATCTCTATATATTGAAAAAAAATTTGAGACTTTGTAGATTTTATTTTCCACTTAAGGCTGTTTGTCTTAGGAAAAAATGAAGGTTAGAGAAGTTAATTATGTTCACTAAAGGTTTCTATGAAATTCAGAAGGAATCTGAGTTTGAAGGGTGTGTAGATAGGTAATTATATTTAATTACCTATCTACACACCCTTAATTAAATTTCCTCAAGTTTATTTCAAATCTTAGTTGAAACCAGTAATACAATAAAATTTCATTTTCAAGCTATCTCTATTGTCTGTTGATTACCATTCCTAGTCTTTTTAGCTTCAATAAAAATCAGTCGAGTTAAGTAGATTGATTTTTTACTTTTCTCTCGATTACTTTGTCGAAATGGAAATCCCCTGATGTTGTGGATCAAGTTCAATTATTGAAGAATGAAGATGTATGAAGGCGCAAAAATGTCATTTCTGGTAAATTTAGTCTTTCCGCTAGCAGAATTCCTGTATTATGAGAAATTGGAAAGACGTAATAAAAGTACTGAAACTTATAGAAAACTCACTCAAAAACATGAAACGGCATTACAGTTAACGAAAATTAGCTTTAATTATAATGTTTTAGGAGATTTTTATGATAACTTAAGATTGTTTCTATGCATTGAAATTTCTATATACCGAATTTTTTTTCAGCAATTTGCTACTTCGACTAATGGCGGTTCGACTGTACTATATATTCGCTAATTGAGGCCTTCCAATATTTTGTTCAAAAAGACTTTTTTTTCTTACATTTTTTACTTAGCCTAAGAAAACTATACACGACAAAATGTTACCCCACCCCCACACCCAAAAAAAGAAATGGAATAATCCGGCATAGAACGCCCTCCACCACCGCTCCCTGGTATGTACATTGTGTGTGTAAGTCTTTAGCTAACTCAATAAATTGGTATAGAATTTCAGGCCACAGGCCCCCCCCCCCCTCCAACCTTTTTTTTTTTTTTTTGAGAATTAAGGATTGTTTTATTTATTCCTCTAGCTCTTTTTCTTGCAAGTTTATTTTTATTTATAAAAGCGTTTTTCTGTTTATATGATCATTTTTTTTTAAAATTAAAAAAAAAATCTTTTTTTTTTTTTTTTTGAAATGAGTCAAAATGCCCCCCCCCCTCCCCCTCTAGCTGCTGTGCTCCTGGTGAGAGCCACTCCTGCCAACCCCTTGGTACACTACTGCACATAACACAAAAATGGTTAGTTGTAGATGGCTTAAATTTCGGTATTACGAGTCGTGCGCCTTCAAGTTGTGAACCTTCTTTTTAGACTGCAATCCGGAATTCCAATAGGAATGTTTACATGTTCTTTGTGGCAATCAATGTTAATTTTTTGCATCAAGTTATTATCTCTTAGGCATTTTTGATCCATACTTTTAGTCTATGAACATTTCGTGCCATAGGGAGTGTTGTTGACATCAACCTCTCAATGCATTTTTTTATGATTTGCTGTATATAGTTAAACAAGTTTAATCGTAACTAAAGATTTCTCTTTTCAGATTTTAGTAAAAATAATTTTTTACCAACCAAAAAATGTAACTGAAAATGTAAAGTAGGCACCTCAAATTAAGCGGAACGTCAAACTTTCAAGATTCTACCTTATGTTAATAATTAAAGATTTTATTTCAAGGACGTCCATATGCAAAATTTTAAGGGGGGGGGGCTCAAATATTTTCCCCATGGAAACCGATTTCAGTATACAGATAATAGATATTAAAATTTGACATTTTTAATAACTTATTCATTAATGGCTGGAAAAGAAATCTTTATACATTTTTGCAAAGAAAAAAGCATTAAAAGCAAGGAAGTTCCACATTTCTAGGGGGGTAGCCCCCATTTGGCCCCCTATATGGGCACCCTTGTTTTATTTATTAACCTTTTGTTCTTTTTTGAATTTATTTCCAACTGGTGGTTGTTATGTATTCTTTTTCTGTTTTCCCCCCAGCAAGCATTATGTGCTCCCAGCCGTACTTCATTCTTGACCAGTCGTAGACCTGACACATTACATTTATATGATGCTGGAAGTTATTGGCGTGATACTGTTGGAAATTTCATAACTATACCTCAACTGTTTAAGAACCATGGTTATGAGACTATCAGCATTGGAAAAGTATTCCATCATGGTAATTAAAATATTCTGGTATTCAACTTTAATCTCTAGTAGAAACTTATAAATTCAAATTCAAGCAAAAAAATACAACTTGTTCTGAAATAATCGAAATTTGAATTACAAAAATATATTCTAAAAAAAATATTAATAAAAAATATTGTAAAATATGTCTTCAAAAGTCATTCAACTAGTTAGCATAGGCATCAACAGGGTGCACAATGGGGTGCAATTGTCGCTGCCGCCCATGGATGTATATTTATTTTAAAAATGAGCTATGCGACTGTTAGTTATTTATGTGTCCATTTCCCCCTACCCCTCTTACTCCTCTACGCCCTGGGGATTCCGTCAAGCATTTGAGATTATATTGGACTCTGATTCAAACTTTTTGTTTTAGTTTATACATACAATCGCAACACACATTGTGCAATTTTCTATTTCATTCAACAAAAGTTTAGTGCTATCAAAATTCTTTTGATGTTCTAAAATTTTATGAAAGTACTTTTTTTTTCTAGAAAAAATGGTGATTGAAGCAATGTTACTTCTTTAACTTAATTTTTCTATTGTATATTGATCTGCATATATACACAGTCCAGTCACATTAATGTGACCATCTGTCAAAAGCCAGAATAACCACCTTTTGCAGAGCGGACTGCTGCGAGACGTGCAGGAACAGAGTCACTTAGGTCCCTGAAGGTGTTCTCTGGGATGTTGAGCTATGCCGACTCGAATGCCGTGGCCAGCTGCGCTAGATTACGTGGTTGAGGATCCATGCCGCGAACAACTTGATCGAGACGGTCCCACAGATGCTCGATTGGGTTTAAGTCAGGTGAGTTTGCTGGCCAGGGGAGGACGGTAAACTCATCCTGGTGCTCTTCGAACCACGCACGTACACTGGCAGCTGTATGGCACCTCGCATTGCCCTGCTGGAGGATGCCATCATCCTGAGGAAAAACAATGCGCATGTAGGGGTGAACATGGTCCGCAAAGACAGATGCGTACTTGTATTGATCAGGGTTGGCAAAAACCCGGGTTTTTTTTAAAAAGCCCATGGACCCGAGGTTTTTTGGGTTTTTTTAAATAAAACCCAAAAAAACCCAACTAAAGTTGGGTTTTTTAAAAGAAATGTGGGTTTTTTTGTCTTTTTTTAGGGAAAATGTGGGGGTACTTGTAGCATATTGTAGCGTAAGTGTATAGACAAAGTGCAAAAATTGTCTTTGGGTAAAAAAAGCCGGAAAACTAGTTAAAATTCAGCGTATTCTGAAGAAAAGTATAAAAGACTAAAAACCCAAGAATGGTGAAGTTTCAGATTTTTTAGTTTTCATTATTACCAACAGTTAAGGCAAAGTTACTTCTCTAGTGATAAAATCTATTGTTCTTTTTTAATTACTACATTTTTTTTTTTTTTTTGCATTTCACTTTATTGTATATTATTTTGTTATGCAAAACTACTGTAGAACCTCAAGTAGTTTAAATCAGTTTTTACTGAATTGCAGCTTAATCAAGACATTTCTTTGAATTTTATGTTGCCTGTTTTTCTACTTCTGTGTACAGAGTAAGAAATATTAAACTTTTTCGAAGATAATGAAAATACTGTACATCCTGTTCTGTTTTCTGTCGACCGTTTGAAAAACCTGTTAATTTCTAAAAATATACCTTGTGTTTATTCGAGATTTGTGACGTGTTGGTTTGCTGAAAATAATTCACCTGAAAGCCTTTTGACTAGAGTAGTTTCCCCTGTACAATCTACAAATATTAAGAAAAATAGACGTGACAAGACTTAGTCAAGATAATTTGAGTTATTTATAGACCAGTTAAAGAAAAAAGTTAAATATATTTATTTAAAATCTTTGAAGTATTTTTTTAATGCTGTTAAGAGTTAAGAAATACTATTCAAGTTCAAAATTCATTTTTTGTGTTCATTGTCTGTGGTGAAGAACAAATAAAAAAGAAATTTAAAATTTGAAAGTATTTAAATTAATTAATTTTTTTAAAAACTTCTCAGAAAATTTTAAAAAATCCCAAAAGTGGGTTAAATAATGGGTTTTTTTAAATGGATTTTTTCAGAAAAACCCATTGGGTCCAACCCAATTGGGTCCAATTCGGCCAACCCTGGTATTGATCCATCAAAGCCTTCCACAATGATCAGTGAACCCAGAGAATGCCAGGAAAATATTCCCCAGACAATAATGCTCCCGCCTCCAGCTTGGACGATTCCGGCAATGGTTGCAGGGTGGTTCCTTTCAGAGGTTTCACGCCTTATACGCCAACGTCCATCTGTCTGATGGAGCATAAAATGTGATTCATCTGAAAACGCTACCTGTCGCGACTCAGTGGACGTCCAGCTGCTGTACTGGTGTGCAAATTCTAGCCTTCGTCCTCGATGAACAGCAGTCAGCATAGGTGCACGAACTAGGCATCTGCTTCGGAGGCCCAGACGCAGCAATGTTCGCTGAATAGTAGTTTGGGAGATCATTTTGGTAGCCCATTGGTTCATTTTGGTGGTCTGTTGCTCAACGGTAGCCCGTCTATCTGCCCAAACGCATCTCCGCAACCGTCGTTCGCCTCTGTCATCTATGGCCCGTCGTGCACCACATTTGCCACGTCGCTGATTTTGGACAGTCCCATTTTGCCATGCACGGTACACTTTTACCACGGCGGCACGCGAACAATTCACAAACTCGGCCGTTTCGGAAATGCTTCCACCCTTGGCCCGAAAGCCAATGATCATGCCCTTTCGGACGTTGGATAAATCGCTTCGCTTCTGCATTACGCCAACGATTGAAATGTTTTCCGAAGCCCTCACACCATGGGTGCAAGACCTTCCGTCTCAGGACGGATTTCCGTCTTGGACAAAATTCCCGAGACGGAGGTCGGGACGGAAATAAATTCGCTGACTTTCTCTAAGTTTTTACTTAAAAAAGAAAATTTGAGTGTTTGAAAAATATGCTTTAATATATTACTGGACCGTTCATAACCACAAATTTACATCGACATTCTCTCCGTTTTCCGTCATGGGCTTGTTTTGTTTGCAACGTGCTTTTGGAGGAGTCACTTTTCGACTCCCGCCGTTTGTCTTTTTTTAGGTATAGCTGTGTTATTTCAAACTCACTGCATTGCAGACCGAAGAGTTGCTCGCTATTCTGCCTGATTTTTCGAAATAATCGGCTCTAATTGAAAACTTAGCCTTTTCTTATGCTATTTTCGATCATCTTTTCGTTTTTTTTTTCATTTGTGCGTGTTTTTTTTGTTGCTAACTTTACACGCATTTATGAAAGCTATGTACGCTCTTAAAATGTCTTAAGAGTTGAATCTGAACCACTGAATGAGAGTGATTGCTGACTAGATGAAATGTTTTCGCCACAGCAAAGGGCATCCGCATACCAGGTAAAACGGAAACTCAGGGATTTTTTATACTTTAATGAAATTGGGAATTTTGGAAATAATCGAGGAAAAATTTCAAGCTGGTTGGAAACAACGATGGGCAACCGTTCCTGCATTTTTGACAAAGACTTGAGGAATCACTAAATTCCAATGTCATTGAATCTAATACTCGCTAGAATAGAAATATGGGGAGGGGGAGAGAAAGGAAAGGAGAAAAATAAAGGCAGCACGAGTTTGTGAAAAAAACGCTGCTCTTGCAAAGAGGGTAAGTCCGCAAATTGACCCACGATACTGAGGTCTTAAAACGTTTATATTTTGGACAATCTGAGAGGAGGGAGGAGGGGCAGGGGCAGCAAATAGGGGGAGCGAGAGGGGGCAGTTGCACCCCCAAATTTTTTGCACAGAATGCAAATCAGCGACCATATCGTCGCCTCAGAGCAACACTAAGACATTTAATCCCAGAAATAACACTAAGATATCCTACTGTTGCTCTGAAGCGACGATATGCCAAAGTTTTTTTTTTACGAAACACGCTCACTGATTCTCGATAATAGTCGATGAATCTTGAGACATTTCTACTACACAAGCGGCTTTTGCTATTTGGATGTAACTTAGAAAATTGTAAATCATTTGCAGCCCTTTTCAGAGCAGAAAAAAGTGATGGAGAATCACAGTTTGTTTCAACTAAAAAAGTAATCTCCTCGTGTGGACTAAATATTTCATACTTGTGTGTTCAGTGTTATGAGAGGACCAGTGGTGTGGCTGCACGATTTTACAAAAAATTCCTTAGTATTTTGCGTACGTTGTTACGCTCATATTTTAAATGTATATTTAGTTAGTGAGAGAACACCGATTCCTTTTGGTAGAAAGACATTTCAGCAACCCAATGCTTTGTACACATTCATAGAAAATTCTTACAAAAGACACACTATTTTTGAAAAAAGTCATTCATCAACAAATGCCTTTTCTGGTTACTCTTTAACTTTGTCATTTCCGAGTGACACAAGATATTCTTCAAAAGTTAAATTTATAAAAACCCTACTTGTTAATTTTGGACTGTTTGAAAGCGACTCTTTCAAGGAAAAGCCGACGCCCTTTTACATGCGTAGGACTTAGTTTGAATGTTTATTCGCTTTGTTTGTTTTGTGGAGAGTTTAAAAAAAAATTCTGTACTTTATCAAAACATCTTCAATCCGCTAACCTTAATTTTCGGACTGTCCTTACTTCAACTAAATCTACAGTCGAAACAGTTAATAAATTTTGCTTGGATGTACATTTCAACCAAGAGCAAAACTTTAAAAAAATCTTAATTTGCGCCAATTTTAAAAAGGCGGAAAAAAAAAAAATCCAAATGAATTTAGAAGGTGACAAAAATCAACATGATGATATAAAGCCATAAAATTGAATTAGTATTTTGTATCAGATAATAGGTTGTTTCTAATAAAATTAAAATAAGATTTAATGATAAAGATTTATCTGTATTGTTGGCCTTAAGCTCAATGTTATATTGATAGGTTATTGAAAAGGAGAAATAAAATGTTTCAATTATAAGTAAAATTTATAGCACTGAGCAAGAAGAATTGTTTTGCAAATAGCCACTATACTATTCAATGATGAACAAGAAGTTCTGTCTAGAACTATACGAGCCTACTTTCCCGTATACCCATACTACTTTCTAATACCTGATCAATATTCTCAAAAATAGCTAAAATCGCAAATTGTTTCAAACATATTTTTTAAATATTTTAAGCTTATTTCTAGGAATAAAAGATTCCTCACTCATCTAAAAAATTAGATGCTTAAAAAATAAAAAAGTAAATAAATAAAATAAAAAAATACGAACAAATAATACAATTTTTTCCATTAAAAAAATCTTTAACAGCTTTCAAAACGAAAAAATAATAATTAAAATTAATAAGCTCATTGAAATAAATACATCATATAAAAAAATCGTTTATTTTTTCCCTGTTGCCAAAAATAATTTTTTAAATGAATTAATGCACTTACCAAAATAAGTAAAAACGATAAAATGTCAACTTAAAGAAATACTTTTCATTGTCAAAAAAAATAAATAAAAATAATAATAATCGTCTGCGCATATCTTTATGAAGAAACATAAATGACTTCGAGTTTATTCCCCGAAAACTAAACACCTAAATTAAAACTTTAGCGTGAAAATAAAAAAAAAGTCATATCAATAATAATTATTTTGCAGTTAAAACCATAGCTGCTGAGTCGGAGTCGGTGTCAATCTCATTTTGAGATAAAGGAATCGGACTCGGTCATTTGTCCTCCGTGTATAAATTTTTGCCAAAGCTACGAAGTCAGAGTCGAAGTCGGGGAGTCGGAGTCCGATTAATTATTGGGCACAGGAGTCGGAGTCAGGTGCCCCTAAATTCTCGGAGTCGGAGTCTGGCGTCAAAAGCTATTTCCAACAAAATTTGTTTGAAGTAAATCCGCCTTCAAGTACGGAATCTACATTGACTTTCAGTTTCCCCGTAGGCGCTAATGTTAAGGGATTTGAACTGTTCAAAATTGAACGGAAAATTGTTCTAATCAAAAAGATATTTTATATACAAGTTTTTTATCAAAAGCTTTTTCCTACAAAGTTTGTTTGAAGCAAATTCGCCTCACAGTTCGGAATTGCCTTGAATTTCCCCGTAGGCGCTAATGTTAAGTTTTTTTGAACTGTTCAAAATTGAACAAAAAATAGTTCAAATCAAAAAGTGAAATATGGGAATGATGTGTCCTCGCCGAGATCTTTCGAACAAAAAAAAGTTTGTTCGAATCGGACTATTCATTCAAAAGTTATTACGGGGGGGGGGGGGGACAGAGAGACAGACCGACAGACATTTTTCCCCATCTCAATACCCTACTTTCCAATTTTTAATTTTTCGATATTTATTTAATTATTTTATTTTTGACTTTTTTTTGTTTTTCGCGATATTTTTAAGATGCATTAAGCCTTCTTTCATGCTTTTTTCTTCTTTTTCTGACTTTTACTGGGAAAGTAGGCTAAAAACGAAGAATAGCACAATATTCAAAGTTACCTGGGTTATTTTCAAGAGAAAAATCTAAGAGATGTGTTTTCTAACTTTGTAGCTTCAACTGTTTTTCAACCATTCCAATTGGCTCAGCTAGTTGTGAAAGATCATTTTTGTGCATTAGGAGGTTAGAAAATTATCTTCGAAGCACAATGGGACAAAAAAGACTTTCATCTTTAGTTATATTGGCAAAGAAGTACGACATTGCATATTGATGGAATAAAGTAACATGATTTCCGGATTCTAAAAATCGTACATTAAAACTTTCTGAAAGGTAAAAACTAATATCAAAATATTTTCAGGAATAATTTATGATCAAATAAAACTATATTAATTAATATTTAAACTCTATTAATAGCATTATTTTTATAAATACTTAATCCATTTTATGATCCTATCTTGTTAACCAATATGTATTTTAATCCAAACTGAGATAACTCGCATTTAAAAAACTCGACCCCCCAAACGAAACGTTGAAATGCCGCCCCTGGAGGGGGGGGGGGCTACTCAAGGACTCCAGCATAAAATATCGAAAATGAATTGAAAACCGTTTTTGAAGCTCGGAGTGGTTCGATATTTCTCCTCTGCAAAACTCTTAAAAATTTAAAAGTCAAAAAGTTTTAGGCTCTCTTTAATGATGTAAAAGTGGGGAGGGGGAAGTTTAAAAAAAAATCAAACTGGAGTCTTAAAAACACTAATTTAGGCAATCTTTGGTGAATTTATGATATAAGGTTTTGGTGTTCTGACATGAAAATGTTTTGTAGCTGATGTATTAAAACTATTTGAGGCTATACTTAAATGACTTAAGTGAAAGGGCATTTGGGTCCCTCTCCCGGAAAGTGTTTGTAATTGAAGTCTTAGAACTTTTAGGCTGTCTTTGGCAATGTCAAGAGGGAGGGAGGGGGCTCTCTTTGGGCGAAATTCCGAAACTGGAGTCTTAAAAGCGCAACTTTAGACCGTCTTTGGGTTCGGGGTTCCTCTTCCCCAAAAAATATTCAAAGCTGAAGTATTCGAAACTCAGCTTTAGGTAATCTTAGGAAGACTGAAGAAGAGGGAATTGGAAGTCTTTATCTCAAAAAATTTATAATTTAAATTCTTAAATCTTCGGTGATGAAAAGTGGAAACCGCAAATTGAAGTCAAATTTAGTGAACTTAGGGGAAGGAGTTCGGGGGGGGGGGGTCTCTCTCCCCGAAAATTTCTCCGTGCTGAAGTATTGAAATGTTATTTTGGCTATTTTTGAGTGAGTTAAGAGTTAGGGAATTCAGGGGCTTTTCTCGAAACATTTTCGAAATTGAGATCTTAAAACTTTGGGTTGTCTATGGCGATGTGTGGAGGGGAGTTGCTTTCTCAATAGAAAAATAAATCTTAAACAAAAACTTACACTGCGTTTAGTAAACACAATGGAAGGGGGGGGGGTATTCCGCACCCCAGCCCGAAATATTTCCATTTCTGAAATTTTTAGAGCTTTGTTTTGGGCTATGTTCGGATGACTTAAGGGGAAGGGTGTTGGAAGATTCTTTCAAAAAGTTTCCGAAATCAAAGTATTAAAACTTTTTAGGCGGTCATAAGTCATGTTTATAGGTAAAGGGGGTACTATTCCTACAAAAAAAAAAAAAAAAAATATAGGAACTGAAGCCTTAAAAATTGAAATTTAGGACATTTGTAGTGAACTCAGAGCGAAAATATTTTGATGCTGAAATATTTAAAGCGCCACTTTAGGCTATATTTGAGTGCCTTAAGAGGGATGCGATTCGGGGACCCTGCCTGGGGTTAGGATTCAGTTCCCCTATTACTTTTTTTTTTAATTAATGAATATTGGAAAGGGTACCTTGTTCAAAAAATATATCTACTTCACTGAAGCTCTTTTTTATTGCTAATTTCACCACCTGCTATCTTATAAAAGAATTCTTTTTCAAATGAAGACTGTGGGGGAAATGGTGCCAGTTCATTATCATTAGTCGCCCATACCCTTCCCACACCTTTCCTTCTTTTGTGCTTTGTTGGCGCTACCTTGGGTAGACTTTCCGATCAGAACTGATTTATGTTGCAAAAGTGAAAATCTTACGTCCTAAGCGATTTTATTGCTACAATAAAAATGTTTACGATCGATAAAAAAACTAATGGTGGGGAGCGGCAAACGCTTTTACCCCTAACATTATCCAACATCGTCTAAAATTGCATTTTTTGAGTTTCAATTTCGAAATATTGCCGAAGGAGGGTTCCTGAGCTCCATCCCTTCAATAGTGCATTCAAAAGGGAGTACAAACGTTATGAAAGATGGAGTACAATTTCGTTTTTAAAGCTACAATTTCGGGGAGAGCCCAGAGCGCCTCCCCCCCCCCCCTCTTTTCCTAATATTTTTTGAAGGTTGCCCAATATTGTGATTTTCGGACTAGCAGTTTGAAATAATTGATATAAGAGTCCCTGAACCCCTCCTTTCCCGGAACTTTATCAAAATGGCCTACCATAGCGTTTTTTGGACTCAAATTTGGAAAAATGTCTGGGGGAGAGCCCCCTGACCCCCCCCCCCTATTGCCGGATATTGGGTTTTTTGGAATTATGATGTCAAAACGCTTAAATATTGCAATTTAAAGGATTAAATTTTAAATCAAACACAGATTCCAAAACTGGCATTATTAAAATCTACAACATTTATACACAAATTTTTCCTTAAGCCCGCATGCGGGCGGGGGAGGGGGGGGGGGCTGAAAATATTTTCCGTCTTGAACACATCACCATACTTGCACCCATGCCTCACACACCCTTTATATACGCTCAACTGCACTGTGCTGCCACCTGCCTTCTGTGATTGGTTATTTAACTCTGACGTGGAAAGTGCAATGCTGCACACATCTCATTTTTAACTTTGCACTTAAAGATTACTATCTAATTCTCATCAAGAATAAAAGTGCTGTATTATATAGCTGCTAATAACTTAAAATCCCTTACTAAAAATTGTCTACTAACCATGGACTACTAGCTAAATATTTGAATTTTCATGTCTAGTTAAAAGAGTGATAATGATAACAATAAATTGAAAGAAAATGGAGAAAGTTAATCATCTCACTCACAAAAATAAACTATTAAATAATTCCAAAAATTCAAAACTAAAAAAGGTGGGAGGAAAATGAAGAAATTGCAAAGTTAAAGTCATTATTACAATAATTAATCAGCATTGGCTGATTAATTCATAATCAACCAATTTGCTCATCAGTGCATCCCTAATTTGAACATTAATAAAAGTCACCTTTTAGACACTATTCTGCATCGTATTAGATTTTGCTTTTTGTTTTTTAATTCTGCTGCAAATCACAATTTTTGTAAGAAAATCATTTTTAATTAGATTTTTTTTTTTTTTTTCAAAAATTGAATGGATCAAAATTTGTTGCATTTTTCCCTAAATAAACTAGTTTTTGGTATGAGCGTAGTTTTTCAATGACTCTTGGTGCCCTTGTCTGTGAAGACCGTAAAATGTGTATAGGGAAATTGGCGAGAAAAGGATGTATGCTGCTCTGCAAGCCTGTAGCAAATTTTACAAAATGTCACATTTTGTAATATTATGCTTGTTCCTACAATTGTAATTATCCGTGGATTTAATTTAGTAAATTTTATCCTTTTAGAGAAAAAGAAAGAAAAAATAGTATTGCATTTTTGATCAGTATGTACTTTGTATTGTGTATTAGTTAAGAAATTTTAAGCAACACGGTAAACCAATCACTTTTTTTTTTATGCTGCTTCATTATAGCAATGTTGCAAACTTTATGCGCTTTCTTTCCACATGCAAGCATGGAAACACAAATACTCTGCAATCTTCTTGTAGTTGTGCCAAAACTATTCTGTATATTCTTCCAATCAGAGGTGCCCTCCCTCCTTCCCCTTCCCCCCCCCCCCCCATCCCTAATTCAGTGGTGCAAATTCCTTCCCAAAATTTTTCTAAACCCTCTTTTGGTTTTTATTTTTCAGCTCTCTTTTTTGTTTTATTTATTTTTTTTAAATATTATTTATTTATTTTTAATTATTATTATTATTAGTTTATTAGAAAAGTTATGTGCTACGCGAATGACACAAACACGCACACACAAACGAAATAAATAAATAAAGTGAAATATAAGCAAAATAAAATAACCAATTTAAATTTAAAATAACTTAGTAAATAAATTTTAATAAATAATTTTTAAAAAATTTGAAAATCCCCTTCCCTGCCCCCCTCCCTAATTTGATTGTGCAGCTTGTGCCTTTGTCCCCCCCCCCCCCCTTGGGCACCTCTGCTTTAAGTAAATGTGTTTAATAAATGGTTTTTTATTCTTCCAATATTTTTAGGAAGTGTTTCGAATTATACAGATGATTATCCATACAGTTGGACAGAGTATCCTTATCGACCACCAACTCAAAAATGGAAAATGAAACCGGTAATAGTTGATTACTTTGTAATGCATTTATTCTGTATGTTCGTCTTTATTATGCATATTTTTCTTGTTAGTGAAAAATATCTTTGTGAAATTTCCTATTAATGTTAAGAGCTTCTAATTGCGCTCAAAGTAGAACTTGAAAGTAAAATTAAAAATGTGTAGCAAAAGACGTCAGTTAAATGTGCAAAATTGGATGTTTTTAACTAATAAAATGTAGGTAAAATGAAATAAACAAAAAAAAATATATTCATGTAATATTATCAATGCTGGTGTGACTATTTGCTCTCAACAATTTTTTATTAAATTAATCTTGTTTTCACCGATTTCTGTTTTTTAAATTTCATAAAATTAATAAAAAATGTACCTTAAGGGTTCCCAAACTTTTCCATTTTGCGGCACCCTTAGGAGAATTAGAATTTTCTTACAGCACCCTAGTTTATTTTTAATGCTTATGAAATATTGATATCATGGACACTTCGCATCAACACTTCCCTTTTTCTGTGGTACCCACTTTGAGAACTTCTGCCTTAAGAAATTGAACAGATGAATGAACATATCGTCATCTCAAGCAACAGATCTTAGGGTTATTTCTGGGATTAGGATTATTTTCTCAAGCAACATATCTTAGGGTTATTTCTGGGATTAGATGTCTTAGTGTTGCTCTGAGGTGACAATATAGGTTAGTATCGAGTACATATTTCATATGTGAAATTTTAATAAGCTACCCTTGTAGTAAGTTTTCTATTTCTTCCTTGTGTGCACTACTCTCCTTCTGTTTAAACCTAATATTATTTAACCATTAACCTAATACTTTAAACCATTGCCAGGTTTTTTTTTTTTTTTGAAGTATTTTTTTTTAATTGGATAGCAGAGTATCAATTAAATCAGTTGCCCTTTAAAAAAAAAATGCTGCCCCCCCCCCCCTTTGCATGACCAAGTTATGCCTTACTAGTAATTAAAAAAATGCTTTTTAAAATAAAATAATAAATTGAAATGTGTTGAACTATACTTGTCTTGAACACTGGAGTTTGAACAAAACAATAACATTGAATAAATTTTTTATATTGTTATTCAAATAAGAAATCAATTGCAAATGTAAGTAATTATCCACACTGGATCACTAGGTTCTCAACCAAACATAGAATTTATTCTGAAAATGTAAATGTTTTTCAATTTTCATTTCGAACTATGTAACTGTTGCATGTTTTTAACTTCTTAATCTTATTTAAAGGTATGCCCGTCAGCTGATGGCAAGAAACGTATGAATTTAGTTTGTCCTGTGGAAGTAGAAAATCAACCTGGAGAGAGTCTTCCTGATATTGAAAACACCAACTATGCTATTCAATACTTGAGAAATAAAAGCATGAGTATAAATAGATCCACTCCTTTCTTTCTTGGAGTTGGCTTCTATAAACCTCATATTCCATTTAAATTTCCCAAGGCGTATCTAGGTTTGTTTATATATATGTATATATATATATATATATATGCAGTACAACCTCAATATCTCGAATCTCTCGGGATGGGGGAAATATTCAAGATATTAAGTTTTTGAGTTATCAAGTTTAAAAAAAAATACACTAGTAACTCTCACAATTACACACATGTACAATGTACTATGGGATCACTTTGAATTCGGATCAATAAACTTTTTATTTCCAATGGCACATTTAAAGACAGTTGAATATCAAAAGGATAACAACAAAACTATAAATGAAAACGAGCAATCCAATAGCGTTCCCAGATGGATGTCCGAGGGAGAGCAGGACATCTGGACAAATGAGGCATGTCCATTACTTCGTGGAGATCACACAAAGTGCAGAAAGGGTCAGGAACCACGTTGATACGACAGAGATGTTTTTGTAGGTAATCAAAATGGCCAGGTAATAAACGAAACATGGCGACAGATTTCATCCTAGGCCAATTAGGGACACTCAGAATCAGCTCAAACCATGGTTTATTGCTGTTGCGATTTTTGAGTTCTTTGTAAAAAGTGTCTTTAAATATTTTCTTTATTAAGCTTTTGATGTTACTAAATGGAAGCTTAGGATTGGTTCTCTGAAGAACCGATGCTCCCTTTTTGGCCAAAAAATCGGCCATCTCATTACCTTGGATTCCACAGTGGGCCGGAATCCACTGAAGAACAACTGTCTTATTATTTCTGGCAAGCCGGTTAAGGAGCTTCAAACAATTATCGGTGGTTAAAGTTCGGGAGTGGCTAGGTGTATCGATAGCTTGGAGTGAAGCCTTTGAGTCCGTTAATACAACTGCTTTTGTAAAAGAGTCTAAATGTGGCTGGAGCTGTGACAGGGCCTGGCAAATGGCAGCAATCTCGCCATCGAAAGCTGATCTATGGTTGCCAATGGGGGTGTAAAAGGAAAAAAGTTCACAGTAAACACCAGCACCAGTATTAACACATCCATTCACTTTAGAGCCGTCAGTATATATTCTCAACCATTTCTCTCTGGGGTAACAGGATTCTATTGTTTCGAGAGCAAGAGCTCTTAACACTACATCATTTGTCTCCGCTTTGAACACATCCTTGATCAAATTAAGGTGAATGGAGCAACCTTTTTCAGAAATGGGGTTTATGGAGGGAGGAAATTGTTCAGTCTCATATTTTAAATCTAGTTTTGAAGAAATATCAGCTACTCCCTGGAGAAAACCTTTTTGTGATTTTAAGTTTCTCCCGCCAACCAGAGAGTCCTGGTTCCACAGGGACAGACACCCAGGGATTCTAAGTATTCTTTCCCATAGGAGAAGAGCTCTTTCTTCAAAGATCATCTTTAGAGGTATATTATCAGTGCTGAGTAACATGCAGTCAATGGGTGTTGTCTTCACTGCTCCGGTAATCAGTCGTAGAGCCTGATTTTGAAAAGTCTCACACTGTTGAAGGACTTGCTCTGATCCTGTGATCAGTGGCTCACAGCAGTAAGTAAGGATGGGTAGAATATAAGTTTTGTATGTAAAATTTAGCGTGTCTCTTGAACAACCCCATTTAGAACCCGCTAATATTTTTAGGTGATTAAGTCTTTTTATGGCACGTTGGGTGATGTCCTAAACATGGGACCCCCATGTAAGTTTTCTATCAAAACTGACGCCCATGTATTTAAAGTTTTCAGTCAGTGGTATCTGACACCCTTTGTAGAAAATTTGAGGGTAAAAAGGTTGATGCATCAATGAAAAAGACTCAACAAAAGTCTTATCAAGATTTACCTTCATATATTCAAATCTGTCCATCTTTCAAGAACTAACAAAGCCTTTCCTAAAATCCCTTCTATGGTGACTTTGGCTTTGTTCTTAGGGGCTGTAGACCAGATGACAAGGTCATCAGCATAAAGCAGGCATTGCAATCCGTCAATCTTTTTCAATTCACTGATTAAATCATTGATGTATATGTTAAAAAGTATACAGCGGATCACTAGATTTGAAATATTATAATAGTTGAAAGTGCACAGGATGCAATTTTGAAATTAACAACAATTTTAACTTTCAGTAAGTTACCGCCTTATAGCCAAGGCTTTGTTTTTTCACTTAAAAATTTAAAAATTTTCATCTTCAACCAGTAACCGTACATTCAAAAAGTTCTCAGCAGCCATTTTGTAGGAATTTAAAATAGCAGAACGATGAAAATGAAGAACGCTTTTTCCGTTTTTGCTTGAAAAATCGACCACCCTTTCCTCAAAGTGGACAACATGTTCGAGAGAATTGCACAAAGATTCTAAACTCTGGGGGGAAAACACAGCACCCCCTCATACCAACACTCCCCTATTTTGCCCCAATACCGTATTCACAAAATTTAAAAGAAAAGGGATGAAATACATTAAGTAATTGCCCCTGGAACTGGTTTTTCTACAAAAATTGCCAAAGAAAACGACAATTGAAACTTACTGCTGTGCAAAAATTTTGACATATCAAAGGTTTTGAAAAATAAATTTCGAGATAACTATGGAAAATACATAGGGGTTTTTATAGAAAATGCGGGGGGAAAAATTTTTTTTTGAGATGTCAAGTGTTTTGAGATAAGGAGGTTCGAGATATCAAGGTTTGACTGTATATAAATGAATTTATAATTTTATGTAATCATCCTTTTTTTTCTTCTTTTTTTCTTTCTTTTTTAAATAATGGAGATTGAAAAGTATTTGTTTAAATCTAATGCTAGAAAGAACTTTTTAAAAATAAACCAAGAAAAGTACAACATTAGAAATAGTTTCTTTCTAAAATTTCCTTTGTCAGTTTTTTTAGAGAGAGTAATTTCTATCCCCCATTTTTAATAAACTTTTAATTTACAAACACTAAGAATGTTATGAACTTGTAGCTGGTCCCAATCCTACTTTTATAGCTGTAAGTTTTCAAATCCCTCTCCCATTAGTGATAGCTAAACTTTATTTTCTGTTAACTTTGCTTCAAAATGTTGTGTTACTTAAGTCTTGAACCTCCCTTGCATTCCCCCTGCTTTCTCCGCAGAATATTAAAGCAGCCTGCCTCAGAACTTTCAGAGCCCATGACACTACCCACTCCCCCACACACAGGCAAAATAAGTTATTAGAATTAATTTGATGTTTTGCTTATAATACTAATAGCCCTGCCTGAATAAATTTCAGCTGTTGTATCAGCTATTTTTTGATAAGTTGGAATATTACATTTAACTGGGAGACTAAGTATGTTGATTTATGTGGTCAAACTTCACCAATACTCAATAGCAGTTTATAATGAGTAATTGTTTTTAACTGTCCATAGCAAAATTTCTGACACAAAGATGAATGCTGCGATATCAGCAAATGTATATTAAGGTTCGTATAATAACGCGTTATGCAGATATTCAGTGGTGTTGCTACCGGGAGGCGGAGAGGGATGTCACCCATCTGAGGGGTGACACCCAAAGTGTAATTACAAGTTTTTGAAAAATATAAATACTTTAACTCAGAAAATTTCAGTATTTTTAATAATATTTACTGTATCAAATGCAGTTCCATCACCACGATAAACTCTTTCTCCCCCATTACATCAAACATTATCAAAGCAAGTCTAAAATACATTTTTAAGACTACAAATATGAAATTTTCCGGGGGAGAAACCCCCATACCCACCATCATCGAGTGGTTATTAAACTCAGCCTATAATCATATTGTCAGTACTTAGAACTAGTAGCGACTTCCTCTTGAACCAAAATAATGGAAACCCATTATCTTTCCCTGTGTTTGAAATAATTGAAAAGTGATTAAAACTTCCTACACCCCCTTACTTTTTTCACCTAGCGACGACCCTGCACGTAAGTAGGGCAAGTTGTATAAAAAGTGTTGTTATTTATTTTTGGCTTTTGTGCATCAACTATCTTAAAATTTTGTCTTAAAAGCATGCAGTTATTTCTGAATATTGTATAAATTTCATGTTTACGTAGTTTTTTTTTTACTTTTGTAAAGGGGTGGGTGACACCACAAATTTCCACCTCGGGTGTCCCCTATGCTAGGGACGCCACTGTAGATATTGTAAGTATAATGTGTCACCAACTGAATTTTGACATGTTATACCTATGGTATTTGATCCAAAGGCAATGAGAGGCATACAAAATTGTTTTTTCTACCCACATTAATTTGGAAATCATACTGGTACATTCATTTTCTTTTCAGACACATCCAAACAAATATCTTTCTCTGTCATCTCTAAATACAACTAAAGTTAGGATTAATATGAGCAAAGTTGTCTTTTGTCAAGATGAGAGTTGCTTTTAGAATGGCCTTGCAGCATTTAAAAAATGCTTTTTAATTTATATGCAGGACATGAATTTTGTGACCAACCCAACCAATTCTGAGCCAGTATTCTTCATTCATTTCTTTTTTCCCCCTTTGCTAATCATCATAAAAATATGGATATGAACCAAAATGTTATTAATTCTGCATTCATTTATAAGCTTAAACAATTTTATGCTTTTTTTTTTCAATGAATTTGTGATTTCAGATTTGTACCCAATTGAGTCAATGGATTTAGCTCCTAATAGCACTATTCCTTCCAAAATGCCTAAAGTTTCTTGGAATCCATGGACAGATATCCGTGAAAGAGATGATGTGAAAAATCTAAATGTGAGCTTTCCATATGGTCCTTTGCCTACAAATTTCCAGGTGAACAATTATTGGCTTTTAGTTATTAGATAAAACTTGTGAAAACCAAAGCAAAAATGTCTTTTCATTGCAGTGCTACCTGTTATCAACTAGAAGTGCAAGTAGTTAAAACGAACTTTTGCTTTAAAGTCAGTCTCATCCCTTTCTAAAAGTATTTTCTTAAAAAATATTAGAATGTGTGACTTTTTTTTTCCTAAAGTTTTTTTTATAAACAATGCTTGAAAGATCTTATTTAGAGTAAGCTGTTCAGTTCAGTTTTGATCTTATCTTAAGAAAGATTATATCGCTCGTTTGGAAAAAAAAAAAGAGCTACAATATAGATTTTTTTAATTTTCTTTTTTTTTTTTCGTTTCAAGGCCTTCAAATGAAGGTTGCCTTCTTTCAGAAATAACAGATTCTTTGTTCTAATATTAACCACTGGAGATCCCACTAAACTTGCTTTTCTTAATGCTAATTGCCTGAAGAGTTCAATTTCAAACGCTTCTCATGTAAAATTTAATTTCTTCATATTGTGGCATTCTTCTTCGAAATGAGTGATATTTAGACTATGATTTAAGACAAAAGATTTACTATGTGTTTGTCTGGCAATGGGAAGTCAATATCAATCCTAAGTAATCCTAAAATGGAAGACGTTACTACTTCAGCAAGGAAATACTAAGTATTTGGTTTAGTTTGCTCGAAACAGGTTGTAAAAAACTTGCAATGAGGTGATTAGCTTTGTGAAGCTCTTATTATTCAATGGATATTACAAAAACAATGGCATACACAAGTTTTTTTTTTTTTTTTTTTTTTTTTGCAACAAACCGTCCACTCATTCCCCCCCCCTCCCCCTGTATAACTTGATAAACAGATAAATTTTTATATCTTTTTCTCTGCAGTGTGGAGAAGTTTTTATTCCTTTCCTTTGCAAATAATTCTGAAATTAACAATTTGATGCAAATTATTCTGCTTTGATTTGGTTGAAACAAACTCAATAATCAAACTTTGTTTTAGAAACTGGCTCGCCAAGGATATTATGCTTCTTTATCCTACATGGATGACCAATTAGGAAAGTTGCTTGAAGTCCTTGAAGAAACTGGATACGCAAAACACACTGCAATTGTGTTATTTGGAGATCATGGTATACTCTTATGAAAATCTTTTCTCAATACTTAAAATATTTGTTATAACTAGTGTTCACTCTAGAGAAAAAAAGGGCAGGGTGCAGGTCTTTGAAAGGGGCACTATTTATTATAAAAAGGGCACTATATATATTTCAACGCGATCTTCCCCCATCCAAGACCAATGAGGCACCTCTCAAAAAATACTGATTCGCCCCCCGCCCCCCAAAAAAAGGAGAAAAATAACATCTTAAAACACCTTGCGAAAATTTCATCCATTCGTCTGTACCATGAGCAAGGGGGAGAAGGGACTGTTGGCAAGGGCCTGATCCCCAAGGGGTCCAATATTTTTTAAACTAGGGGTGAAATATAGAGGCAAACAACATGGAGGGTGACCCGGAAATTCATTTGTGCACACCCCCCCCCCCTGCCACCATTAACTTCAGTATTGAATATCATTTTTTACAGAAAATGCATTTGTCTTTAGGCTAGATTGCCCTCCCCCTTCCCCAAATGCCAACTATAAGCACATTTTTCAAACTCCGTAGGAACATTTAGCTAATGCTGAATATTTTCTTTGGGTGTGTTTCAACACTTTTCAGGCCATAACTGTGACTACTTTTCAATAAGAATAAAAAAATTCTAGGCATTTCAAAATCCTTTGAATTTCAATGTAAGATGAACAGTATTTAATTACGGATCCCCCCTTCCTATCTAAAAACTGCTTAGTAATGTGCATTATGCCATTAAGTATTTTAGTAGACATCAAAAACATGATGAATGTAAATTCAACTTTTTTAAATATATTATACTTCAAACAGAATAATTATTAAAATATTGTGTGCTGGTCTTCAAAAATGCAGTTGTAGCAAAGTGCAAAACAAAAAGGCTTTATTTGAATGCCTAGTGTTGGACTTGGACTTGACACAACTTCATGACACAAATGTATTTGCAGATGTATGCGTTACCCAAGCAGCTGGGACGAGTCCAAAATTTTAATTTCACTGACAATTTTTATGAAAATTTAATACATTTTATTTTTGTGATTTTTTTTAAAAGCAATATTATAGTTTTTTATGTATAAAAAAAGAAACAGTACAAAATCATTTTAGTTGAAAAAGCACAAGTATGTCAAAAGTATGTTTTTAATTATGTCAATAAGTTTTTTTAAATAATTGTTAGTATACAAGTCCTATTCAGAGATAATACAAATACTCAGCAAAAAGGAATGAATAAATATTTTGCAGCTGAAAATTTCCTTGGCAAATTTCACACAGAACAATATGTTTCCATTTCGAAAGTTCTTTTTGTTGGGGGGGGGGGGAGGCTAAAAATTCAAGATAACAAAAAAATACCCTTGTATTTTGGTTCAGTAGACTTTGTACTGTGTACTACTTAGAAAACAATTAGAAAGTTCACCAATCAGAAACAGATTCGAAAAGATTACTTCACAATAACTAGCAATGCGCCAAAATTAGCTAAGCCTAATTTCCACGTGCAAACGAAAAACGGACACAAATGGCTGAAGCGCTACGAAAAGGCCTATTCATACGATGTTTATTGCTCAATTCAGCATTATATTCCAAAATAATTTTCATTTTGGTGAAAGTGCCGTTTTTGTTACTTTATTTTCGTTAATCTTCCGATTTTGCAAGTGCGATTTCGGGGAATTGATAGTTATAAATGAGGTAAAATCGACCTGTATTGGACCTTGAAATTGTTAACTAGAACTGTAAATGAGTTTTGAAACGATAATTTCGCAAACTTGGTTATTTCTTTTTTTTTTTTTTTTTTTTTTTTCAATTTTTTTAATATATATTTGTTTAGAATTTTTCGCGGGTTAATTCAACAGGCTTCGCGGGCCACGTTTGGCCCACGGGCCATAGGTTGTGCATTCCTTAGATCCTAAGGAATTCAAGCACTATGTTAGCTTTCAAAACTTTATCAATCACTTCAAAATAAACGCTTTTTCCAAGCCCTTTACAAGGATTATCAAGAGCATACAAACCCTGCTTCTATTCTGTTTTGCAGGAAAAAAGAAAAAGGAACAGCCTGAAATATTTCAGTAAACTTCATATTTTTTCGGCCAGCATCATCGTCAAGAACCATGTATTTTCAAATTAAGAACCATTTGCGTTTGCACTCGGACTTTTCGGACAAGAAATGGAGCAGTTTATCTGCATCTGTTCTTGTCTGACAAATAGTACCCCTTCTATTTTTCCTGGAACTGGCGCCCCCTAGTCCTACAGATGAAGATAAGGAAGCCTACCTACCACCCTCCCTCTCTCATTGTTGATTCTCAGAAACTCAAGGATGGGAAAGAATTAAACAATAATCTCCCCCCCCCCCCGCCATCTCGGACGACCGAACACCTTCAAACCCATCCTCAGTGGAAGAAAGATATCTACCTTTTGTTTCCAACTGATAAGTCTGTTAGAATTCCAAGAATCTCATCCCCTCTTTGCCTAGGTGTTTACATCTCCTTTTATTCATGAGGCCGTTTTCAGGGTGAAATTCTGGGGACAATGGCAAGACACGAGCGTTTTCGCAGATGATCGCTGGACAAATAAAATTGCCCCAATATCGCGGCAGGTCGAAACGATGCTCGAGGCCTTCTTTTTAAAAACACAGGGCGCATATTGTTATTTTTGAAAAGGGCGGGGCGCATTTTGCGATCTAAAAGAAGGGCGGGGCGCATTCTGCTGATATGAAAAAGGGCAGGGCGCTGCGCCCTTCAAAAACGGCCTAGCGGGAACACTAGTTATAACGTGTACAAAGGGGTTTTAATCTGCTTTCAAAGTATTTTCGCCTGCCTGTTTGATATTGATTTACATGTGTACGCAAATTAGATCCGCTTTGGGACCCCGTCACAAAATTCCATGTCATAAAAGCTACCACTTTGCAAAATTTTATATCTTAAAAATCATAACTTTTCGAAAATTTTATTTGTGAAAACAGTTTTTTCATTACTTTTAAGCTTAATCAATTCGTCTGAATGTAAAACATCAGTTTAAAAAAAAAACCTCCAGCTTCGGAGTCATTCCAAGTCAAGTAGTCCTTTTGGCCAAGTAGATTTCGGATCAGATTTCTGATAGCCAAGCCTGCTCTTCTATACGATATGAAATGATTATTTTCACTCAAAATATAGAAGAAAAATGCCCTAAAAGAAAAAATTCACATCAATTTCTTTTTTTCAAAAAATGCAGACTTAAAAATAAAAAAATAGGATCAAAACCTCTTATTATTTTGGGAAAATATATATTTTTAAAAAACTGATATATGAATTAACTTTCAAAAAAAAAGAAAGTTTCAAAGAAGTTTTAGCTCGTTGTCAAATAAATATATAAGCGCTTATGATTTTTGTACTTTAGAAACTCATGTAGTTTTATTAAGGGTTCATTTTTAACACTTGTGAATTTTGTAAAGGATTCAGTTTTTGAGGTTACAAAAGTTGTGAAGACTTTGCTTTAGAGCCCCTTAAAACACCGGTATTGCACTATGACTCTTTTGTTCTTATTAATACTTAAGTGCAACATATTAAACTATGAATACTTTTCGTTAAATCAAGGATATCATCAAATCAAGGAGCCTAGACATTCAATGCAGTCAAATCCGGACCAATGAAATGTATCATTATATTGAGCAAATCGATACATCGAAGTTATACTGCATTTTAAAAATCATAACTTTTACATATTTTTTTCTTTTAAAAGTTGCTAAGTTATGTCTGTTGTAAGGTCTTTTTTTAATATTTGTTTTCAACTTGCATTTCAACAGCCAACTTGCACGTGAAGTAATATGGCATGTGGTTAAGTTCAAGAAACTTTGACCTGCACTTAATTATATACAGTATGATACAGCTTCATAACTATGTTCAAGAACAGTAATGGGAAAATAATTTGTATTTGTTGTTAACAGAATTATTTTTAAAAAAAAGCTTCAGTAGTAAATGGAAGAAATATAATTTATTCATTTTAGGTTGGTCTCTTGGCGAACATCAAGAGTGGTCCAAATATAGCAATTTCGAAGTTTCACTGAAAGTACCTCTTATAGTTCATGTGCCTGATCTCACTGAAACCTCAAATAAGCGCAAGCCTTTCAAACATGTGCCTGTTCTTGATATGATAGGGAAGGAAAATGCAATACAAGTTCCAAAATATGTGTCAGAAGATCTGGTTGAACTCGTTGATGTTTTCCCTACGCTGTCTGAAATAGCTAATATTGCTGTTCCTCCTTTATGCAAAAATTTTACTTCTGATTTCTGTTCAGAAGGTATTAGCTTCTATCCGGTGATTCAACATTTAGTTTATGATCCTTGGGTCGAGTTTTCGTGGAAAACAGCAACATTTAGTCAATATCCAAGACCCTCAATTGCTCCTCGTAACAATAGTGATCAACCCAAGTTAAAAGACATAATCATCATGGGTTACTCTATCAGGACAAAACACTTTCGTTATACAGAATGGGTTAAATTTGATAATCAAGCTTGTAAACCTGACAGAGCTGTTATTGTGTCACGAGAACTATATGATCATAGGACAGATCCTTTTGAGGTTGTAAATGTTTCCGATGTTGAGTCATATGCAAATACTGTGATAGAGTTATCCAGGAGAATCAAAAAGGGATGGCGGAATGCTTTACCTCCAGGTCTTTTTGATTCGCCAAAATACGTTGATCCTGCGACTTATGTTGCTGAGAAACAATAGATTTACTCACTACCACATTGTCCTTAATGTAGCAGTATCTGTATATTAATTTTATGTTGTGCCATTTTTGTACTTTTTAAGTGGGCTATTTTTAAATAGCATTGTGTTTTTAATATCAAGTATATGGAATATGTTAGTTTTTTGAGTTAAAATAACTGTTCTTTAATACATAAGTATCAATGTAGAGCAACATTTAAATTTCAAGAGTGAAATTTGCATGTACATATACATTCCTTTCGATAGGATTTTAAGGAGTTTCTAATAACATATTTTGATGTATTCGTCAGGGCCGATCCTAGGGTGTCGGCTGCCCGCGTGCAAAGACCAAATGTGCCACCCCTCTAAAGCATTTTACAATTTTTGACTAAGGTTTAACGTCCTTATCCATCTTCCTTAAGTTTCTGTATTAAGTTTAAAGGAAAGGGATCACAATAAGGATGTAATTATAAAAAGTAAGAAAAGTTTATTCTAGTAAGATACTCTTCAGGTATCTTGGAAGAAAGTAATACATTACAAAAGTGACGACTAGTTGTAAAAACGCATTTTAGTCTGTCTTTGGTGACGTCAGATGAAGGACAATTGGGAGGGAGTTGTCTCCCCCGAAAATTTTTCAAAATTGATGCATGATAAACAATTTTAATTAATCTTTGGTTGTGTTGGGTTGCAAGGAGAAGAGAGTGGGGAATTTTCAAGGTCCAAGGATAAGGTTTCAAATTTGAGGTCAAAAATCGAAGTTTTAGATTGAAACTTTAGGAGAAAGCAATGTTGGGATTTCTTCCTGAAATTCTTTTGAAATTGAAACCGAAGCCATTTTTTGTGAGGCAGAAAGATTGCAACTCTTCCCGAAAATTTTCCGAAACTGAAGTTTTAAATATGCAATTTTTGGCTGTCGTAGTTGATATTACAGGAATGAGGGAGATTAGCTCCTCCCTTATCGAAAATTTTTCAAAATTCAAGTCTAACACACAAATTTAGGCTAAATTTGGCTCTTTAGTGATGGCAGGGGGACTGGGAGATTTCCTCCAGAAGTTTCTGGGTACTGTAGTTTTAAAAACACATTTTTGGGCTATACTTGGTAAAGATCAAGGAAACGTGAAGACATTAGCTGGAAATAACTAGCCCAAAAATATTTTTTGAAACTGAAATCAATTTTAGGCTATTTTGTGGTGAGAAGGGTTTGGGGTTCCGAGAGGGATATCTCTAAAAGCGAGGACTGGGAAGCTTTGGTGGACCTTTTTAAATATTTATTGACATTAAAATCTGAAAAAATATAATTATAGACTATCTTCGTTGACGTAACAGGATTCCCTGATGTCACAAAAAGTAACATATAAGCAGGCGGCTAATTTTTTAGAAATTGAGGTCTCAAAAAGGTACTTTAGGCATTGTTGGATAACGATAAGACAATGAGCAAGTGCCCTTGGTGTGCTGTTTTTTGAAACTGAAGTCAATTTCAGGCTAGTTTTGGGAAGAAAGGGGTTGGTAGCTCCATGGAAAAGTCTACTAATGACATTTTAAGCTATCTGTGATAACGTTGGAGAAAAGAGGGATCCAGGGACCCTTCCCCAAAAGTTCTTTGAAACTGATGTTTGAAAAAACGCAATTTAAGCCTGTTTTCGAAGACGTTAAGGGGAGAAGGTGGGATTAAGAACCTCTCTAAAGATGCTAATTCAGAATATCTTTGGTAGTTATGTTAGGAAATGGAACAATCTTTCATGTCATTTAGAGAAGGATCAGGGTTCAGAGATGTCCCCAGAACACACATTTTGAAGGACCTTTAGGGACTTCAGGCATGGAGAACTGTTAATTGTTAGAAATTAAAATCGCAAAAAAAAAATAAAAAAATTTTAGGCTGCATTTGGTCAATTAAGGCAGAGTGGGGGTGGGGGGGGGGTATGTACCTGGTGCAGGAGGCTTAAGATCGGGTCCTTAACATCGGTTCAACTGTTCAACCAAGGAAATTTTCCATTTATTAAAGACCTAAAAACGCAATTTTAAATTTTCTTTAGTCTTGTCAAGGAGGTCATGTCCTCCTTTGGATCCATGTTTTGGAGCCACCCTTGAATTTGCTACCCCAAGTACAGGCTTTGCCCCCTCTGAAGTCGGGCAGTTCATTATGGATGTAACTGTCTCCATAACAAATTGCCGTGACAGGAAAAAAATTACAAAATTTTAGTTTGTTATTCATATATATTTGACTCTCAAGGGAATTGTGATTGTCCATTGTCTCTCAGTGTAGCCAGGCTAATTGCACACAAATTTATTGTTTGAAGTGCTTGAGAATGTGTTTTATTAGTATAGATTTTTTAAACCAAAGTATGTCTTCATTATTTTGTTTCTGTAACAGTTTACGGTGGGAACGGGGGAGCATTAGGGCCCTCCCTCAGTGCTCCTTTTAGAAGGCACCCTTTAATGCTTCAGGAGGGAATCACTGTCCTCATTGCCTCTCCCCTGTACCCATTCTTGATTGCTGACTCTGCTACAAATTTGCCATCAAATGAAGCATGTATGTAAAGAGTAGATATTAATGGGACAATGAACCAGCACACTTGTTCACTCACTTTCTAATGCTATGCTATTGGCAAACGGGAATTACAGTGCCCGCCGCTTATTAAAATCACATTGGTTCAGAAGATATTTGATTTTATAAAGCGGCTGATTTTATAAAATGGCATACCAAAACTCAATTTAAAAAATTATAGATTTTGAAGTTCAAATACTCTAAAGACGAAATGAGGTACTTCATTTATTTTTGTTTCGAGTGTTTCAAATTCAGTTATTTTGAGCATGAGGTACATTTTTTTCAATTTGCACAAGGGTCTTAATCAAATACAATATGCCAATATTTTAACAGAATTGCAGAGTAAAGAACAATATCGTTCGCAAGTTTACAAAATGTTTATAAGTTTTAACATTATATTTTCCTCTTGGCTCAAAAGTGCATCGTATACAAGCACTTTTCTGATATGTAATGAAGAGAGCACATTCGGCTCTGACATTTCCTCATCTTCAGAGGCCAATTCCTTCCCTTCTTGGTGCATCTTTATCAATTTTTGGCGTATTATATCCAAAAGTTTGATTTTATAAAACGGCGATAATGATTTTATTCAAGGATGGTTTTAACATGTTTTGATGTTGCGATGATTCTGTTCTTCCAAATTTGATTTTAAAAAGCGGCCGATTTTATAATCCAGTGATTTTATTTGTGGCAGGTACTATATTTTGATTTTAGAAAAAATAAAAATCAGCATAATTATTCGACTTCTTATTAGTTATATTGTAAAAAGTTCTTGAAGAATTTTGTTTAATTCATAGAACTATATGTGACCTCCAACCGCCCCGTGCTGTTGGCCGCCTGTGTGCGGTGCATGAGCCGCAAACCTGCTAGGATTGACCCTGGTATACATGTAATCTAATTTAGATCTAAAAAACATAAAGGAGCCCATAATAAAAAAGAAACCAAAAAATCAATAACATTATCGGAACATTTTAGAAACTGCCTTTTCACTTTGCACCCATTCCTCATGCCAGCCTATTTTACACATATTATAGTCTGTTTAATGTTTTGTCATTGTTTTCATTCTAAAGAAATATGAGTGTTCTAGTATTGATGCTTTTTTTTTTTTTTTTTTTTTTAATGTTTTAATGTTTGGTTCCTATGTCTATGATTTTGGAGGTTAAATTACCTGTGGAGTTAGTTAAGTGTATTTTCAATAGTAAAATTCACCAAAGTTTTTTGGTTGGACAGTTTTTCAAGATCTTACTTTTGTACATTACATCTGTACATACCTGTAAATTTGTACAAATAAATATATGTGTATGTGTGTTTAGCAATTAACAGATTTTAGTACTTTATTTGCAATAGTTATACAAATGCTTTTGTCCTTATCAAAAATAAAATATTTCTATGTCTTTTGAGTGTTTCTTTTTAAAAATGCTTATACAAAAAGGCATCTTGATATCCACTGTTTTTATTCATAGTAAAATTACTAATTTAAATATGTAATATGAAAGTATGTAAGGCAGTTTTTTCTCTCTCTAAATAATGCTGTAACATATGATTTGCAACATCACCTCTTGACTGTACGCATTTCTTTTTTCTTTTCAATTTTTGTAAATTGGATAAGCACATCATAAATTAATTGATATAAACTGATTTAGGTAACATGAATTGTACCACCTAAAACAAATATGTAATGGTTATTCGAAACATTATAAAATGCAATGATAATAATATTCCACATTGACGTAGTTCTCCCCCCCCCCCCCTTCCCTAATACACACACACACACAATAATGGTATTTGCTATATTGGGATTCTAGTGTTTTAAAAATTTTCGTGAAAAGCAGCATAGTTATTAGTGGTTTTATTTTTATCAGAAATATACTCTAGGCTTAAATAATATCAGATTTTTCTTATCTCTTGATTTATATTCATTTTTTTTTTTTTTTTTGATTAATTGTAATGATGCATTAATTATTTTTTAAAAACATAGCTATATTTAATAAACCAGATAATTATTTACTTCTGAAAGTAACAACCAAATATACTTATTAGTATCTACTTCAGTAGAATAGTTTCTTTTCTCACACCTTCTATGTTAAAGCGTCTTACTTCAGCAATTTGTATGCTATTGCAGCAATGACTTCGTTCTTCTACCAAGTTATTAATATCTAAAGATATGCATATGTATCATAATAAAAACATTCGAAACTGATTTTTCTGAATAAGGGTGTTAAATTAACTCAGGTTCAGGAATTTTTTATCATTGCTTCAATGTAAAGCACAATCTAAATTATTGGTCTCGAATTAAAAAAAGAAAGTACGTTTCCATTAGGGACTACGTCTCGACTCAACAACTGCATGGTACCTTTGTGCAGTGGTCATTGCCGGTGAATTTTAAGATTTCTACTTCGTCAAAATTCATTATTTAAGTTAGCCAGTAGTACCCTACAAGGAGTTGTCCGCACGAAAAATTTAAATTGCTACACTCTAAACACAATTAAGATCCCTTTCCACTAGAAAGGAAGAAAAAACGAAGGTAATCGCATTTTATCAATTAAATTTACTCATGAGTACTCCCTTTCGTTATCAACAACGGACCCTCGAAAATCACTGTTATGCCGGCTCCACACTCTCCCTGAAAAGCACGAGAGGTTTTTTTTGCCGAGAGATCTGTGACGTCATGGCGAGGGAAGCGTGGAACGAGAGAACCGTTCACACTCTCGGGCGAGGTGCTTGCGCACGCAGAAGCCGGTGATGTCACGAGCATTCGCGCGTGTTTCAACTGTCAATCCGCTTGTTTGTTTACAAAATGGACCACGAAGTAGAAGCAGATTTTGCGATGTGCCTGTATTCTTTTTATATACAACTACCTACACATTTACAACACCAAGAGGCAAAAGAAAAGTCGAGGAAGAAGAGATGGTGGTTCACAAATATGTTTATCCGCTATTTTTATGAAACTGTTTTATGACAACAAATGTGAATTTAAAAATTAAGATTACAACCAAACATGGCCACAATATTGTACAATTTAGTTATAAAAATAAAATATAAAGATCTGTACTCATGATTTTCATAGCATTGAATTATGTGCAGCAAAAAAAAAAAAAACCTTCGAAATGCTTCTGACATTTTGTCGACTGATTCTTATGTAAAATGACCCCCTGAATCCGAATATGACCTCCGTTTTCCTCCTATACGTTCCAATTTTATTAAAGTCCCCCCCCCCCAAGTTTTTTAAAAATTTCCTTAGTTTTAGAGCAAATATTTTTTTTTTTTTTTTGGAGGTGAAAGGAGCTTTATATTAACTGCTAATAATAGTTTTGATGGGCAAGAGAAGTTCAAAGTTCCAGATTAAGGACACCGACCGCAAAAAGGGGGACTTGGGGTGTATACCCCCCCCCCCCCAAATATTAGAAAAATAACGAAAAACGATCTTTTTATTCTGCTTTTTTAAAAAGATGTTTGTAAAAAAAATTTCGGTGCAGAATGAGAGTTATAAGACTCTCTTCTATGAATGACTCCTATATCCAAAAAAATTTTCGCGATGTAAAAGAAATTAAAAAAAAAAGTGTCTTGTGCATGTGGCACGTTGCATACGAGTTGAATCGCAGGTTTTCATTCGAAAAGACATTCTTCTGGCTGATTCTAAGGTAAAATGACCCCTTGTTTCCAAATACGACCACTTTCCCCCCATCTCGCCCCCCCTTTTTAGAACTTCCCGTACCCCTCCTCTGATCCAGAGCCATTTTTTTTTAATTTGGAAGGGGAAAAGAGCATTATATTAACTGTAAACATTAACCGTAAGAGATGTCCAAAGCTCAAAATCTTGTGCATATGTGGCAAAAAGGAAAACATGGGGGCACTCCTCCCCCCCCCCAAACACACTGCGCAGCAAAAAAAACTTTCAAATGATTCTGAGGCTATTCCGCCTTATTCTTCTGCTAATTGACCCCCTGAATCCAAATATGATCTCCGTTTTCCTCCTACACGTACAGATTTTTGTAGAAAATCCCCTCTTTTTGAATTTGGGGGGGGGGGGGGGGCAAGTTTTATTTGTTGCTACATATGCACAAAATTTTTGAGCTTTGCACATCTCTAGTCATTCAGGGTAATGTTTACGGTTATTGTAATGCTCTTTTCCCACTCCAAGTTTTAAAAAAATGGCTCTGATTTAAAGAAGGGGTGGGGGAAAATCTAAAAGGGGGGCGAGATGGGGGAAAGGTGGTCGTATTTGGAAACAAGGAGTCATTTTACATAAGAAGTAGCCAGAAGAAATGCGATTTCATGCATCAAACCTTTTGCTTATTTTTATGATCCGTGTGCTTTGCGTTCCAAATTATAGGCTCTGTTTGAAAATTTTCCAAAGATTTCAACTCCAGAGAGTTGTTCCAAACTTAATTATTAGACATGGCGAACTGCGATTTGCTTTCTGAAAACCAAAACAAAGCAAATTCCCGCGCGGCGGACAGATGGCGCTGCAGTAGCCTCTCGCGCTCCTTTGACTCGGGAACAATTTACCGACATTTGTGCCTGCTCCACCCTCTCCCTGAAAAGCACGAGAGTTTTTTTTTGCCGAGAGATCTGTGACGTTATGGCGAGGGAAGCGTTGAACGAGAGAGCCGTTCACACTCTCGGGCGAGGTGTTTGCGCACGCAGAAGCCGGTGATGTCACGAGCATTCGCGCGCGTTTCAACTGTCAATCCGCTTGTTTGTTTACAAAATGGGCCACGAAGTAGATGCAGATTTTGCGATGTGCCTGTATTCTTTTTACATACAACTACCTACACATTTACAACACCAAGAAGGCAAAAAAAGAAGTCGAGGAAGAAGAGATGGTGGTTGACAAATATGTTTATCCGCTATTTTTATGAAACTGTTTTATGACAACAAATGTGAATTTAAAAATTAAGATTACAACCAAAAATGGCCACAATATTATACAATTTAGTTTATAAAAATAAAATATAAAGATCTGTACTCATGATTTTTATAGCATTGAATTACACTGTGCGGCAAAAAAAAAAAAAACCTTCGAAATGCTTCTGACATTTTGTCGGCTGATTCTTATGTAAAATGACTCCCTGAATCCGAATATGACCTCCGTTTTCCTCCTATACGTCCCAATTTTATTAAAGTCCCCCCCCCCCCCAAGTTTTTAAAAAATTTCCTTAGTTTTAGAGCAAGTTTTTTTTTTTTTTGGAAGTGAAAGGAGCTTTATATTAACTGCTAATAATAGTTTTGATGGGCAAGAGAAGTTCACAGTCAAGATTATGGACACCGATCGCAAAAAGGTTGTCTTGGGGTGTATAACCCCCCCCCCCCCAATATTAGAAAAATAACGAAAAACGATCTTTTTATTCTGCTTTTTTAAAAAAGATGTTTGTAAAAAAAATTTCGGTGCAGAATGAGAGTTATAAGACTCTTCTATGAATGACTCCTATATCCAAAAAAATTTTCGCGATGTAAAAGAAATTTAAAAAAAAAAGTGTCTTGTGCATGTGGCACGTTGCATACGATTGAATCGCAGGTTTTCTTTCGAAAAGACATTCTTCTGGCTGATTCTAAGGTAAAATGACCCCTTGTTTCCAAATACGACCACTTTCCCCCCATTTCGCCCCCCTTTTTAGAACTTCCCATACCCCTCCTCTAATTCAGAGCCATTTTTTTTTAATTTGGAAGGGGAAAAGAGCATTATATTAACTATAAACATTAACCGTAAGAGATGTCCAAAGCTCAAAATCTTGTGCATATGTGGCAAAAAGGAAAACATGGGGGCACTCCTCCCCCCCAAAACACACTGCGCTGCAAAAAAAAATTTTCAAATGATTCTGAGGCTATTCCGCCTGATTCTTCTGCTAATTGACCCCCTGAATCCAAATATGATCTCCGTTTTCCTCCTACACGTACAGATTTTTGTAGAAAATCCCCCCTTTTTGAATTTGGGGGGGGGGGGGCAAGTTTTATTTGTTGCTACATATGCACAAAATTTTGAGCTTTGCACATCTCTAGTCATTCAGGGTAATGTTAACGGTTATTGTAATGCTCTTTTCCCACTCCAAGTTTTAAAAAAATGGCTCTGATTTAAAGAAGGGGTGGGGGAAAATCTAAAAGGGGGGCGAGATGGGGGAAAGGTGGTCGTATTTGGAAACAAGGAGTCATTTTACATAAGAAGCAGCCAGAAGAAATGCGATTCCATGCATCAAACCTTTTGCTTATTTTTATGATCCGTGTGCTTTGCGTTCCAAATTATAGGCTCTGTTTGAAAAATTTCCAAAAATTTCAACTCCAAAGAGTTGTTCCAAACCTAATTATTAGACATGGCGAACTGCGATTTGCTTTCTGAAAACCAAAACAAAGCAAATTCCGCGCGACGGACAGATGGCGCTGCAGTAGCCTCTCGCGCTCCTTTGACTCGGGAACAATTTACCGACATTTACTGGAGGCAACGCGAGACATTCGCGAGAGATACCAAGAGGCGCCGAGTTCCCCATCCACACTCTACCCCTTGTCTTGTCTTGTGCTCTCGTTGGAGAGTGTAGAGCCGGCGTTACTGGAGGCAACGCGAGACATTCGCGAGAGACACCAAGAGGCGCCGAGTTTCCCATCCACACTCTACCCCTTGTCTTGTCTTGTGCTCTCGTTGGAGAGTGTGGAGCCGGCGTTAGAAAAGAGACAAAGTTCCACAACGTCCCTACCGGAATAAAAACAACCATCCACGAAAATCTCTATTTAATTTTCTTCCCCTGCATAGCGATTCCTTAACTTTGGCAAACATTTAAAAGTTTGCAATTTAATACCATGTACGGTCACAGTTCGAGAGGCCTTTCCCCCAGAAAATTTTCGGGATGGAAGTATAGAAGTTCTATATCGCAATTGTATAGACACGTTTAAGTGGTGACGTCAGGGGTTGCCAGAAACTCGGGGAAGTTTCCAATCATGCCGTTTTGCTATGCGCGTTGCTAAGGAAGAAACAACATAGGATCTTCGTACGAATAGGGTTAGAGCGATGTTTAATTGATGGTTTCTTGCCAATTAAATGCTTTAAATAATTTTTTTAGTGGTTTCAAGTTACATATAAGCCACCTGTAGACATCATTTGACGAGTATCGATAGTTTTTACATGTGAATCGGGTTAAAATTCGGCAGAACACAGACTTATGTGGAAAACAAGTGTGTTTTCTAGAGTTATTCGCTCTTCTTATTGTTATTTCATTTTCTTTGGGGGGAGGAGAACAGCTCCGCCATTTGAGAGGATCTGGAAAGACATTGTCCCCCCTCCCCCCGCTTTCGGAAAATTGCTGTATTTCTGCAAATTTGGGCGTAATTTTTTGTCTTTCGGTGCGATATTTTTTTTAATCCTGTTTAAAGCTTAGTAAGAATTTGATTGTAATTATTTTCTTCGGGCGGGATTTTTTTTTTTTTTAATAATTGAAAAGTTATTTTTTGTTTGGGGAAGGAGAATTACTTTTCTCGATTGTGATGCTTGTTTGCATTGAAATTATTTTTTTTCGGGTGGGGGGGGGGATGTTAGGTTACATTGTCCTTATCCTAATGCGTGTTTGATCGGGATATTTCAATTTAAAAGTTTTTCTTCTGCGAGAACCCACACATAATTTAAGCTAAACTTCAATTGAGCTTTATTCCGAATGGGAATAAAGACTAGCTTGAAGAAATTGATAAAGTTCCCATTGAAACTAGAAAAAACTAATATGTATATACTCGCCCCCCCCCCCCCCAAAGAGCAATTTCTTAAAATTACGCACAGCAAGAAGAAATATCCCCTCTCCTTGAAGAAAAAAAAAAGAGTAATATTGATCTATGCATTGCAAATCGTAGAACAAACTGAAATTTTCAATATACATTTATGTATATTCATATAAAAAATATGTATAACAAGTAGAGTAAAGTAAAAATTCCCCGCCTCGGAATACAAAAAAAGAAAAAAAAAGATTAAAATACTCGTGACAATTCGAAGAAAACACGCAATTCTCCCTTTCACCCAAAGAGTCCGACGGAATGGAGTTTTATTAAAATATGCATTATTACTGGGACAAATGGAAAAAAATCCTCCCCCCTCCAGGTATCTGACTAGGCTGACATGGCCTCTCGTCTTCTAAAAAAAAAGAATGCATACAGTTCAATTAAAACCACTCCTCTTCCTCAAAAAAAAAAAAATTAAAAAGTAATAATAATAATAATTAAATTTCGCCCTAAACTTTAAAAAGAAAAATCCCCCCCCCCTCCAAGGCATGATATTTCAAATTTTCTAGAAGGGTACGTGCAAAAGGCAAATAGTCAATGTATGTTGCGTCGAAAAACATCAGCAAAAATTACGCCAAATTTATAGAAATACAGTTATTTTTCCAAAATCATTAGAAGGGCAATGCCTCTCCTGACCCTCTTAAATGGAAGACCTGTTCCCCTCCCCCCAAAGAAAAAGAAATAACAATAAGAAGAGTGTATAACTCTAGAAAAACCTCTTGTAATCCACACAAGTCTTATGTTTTGCCGAAATATTTCAAGATACCAGCTTTAAAAACCCATTTGAAAACCATCTTTGGTAATGTTGGAAAAGAAAGGTTCAGAGATTTTTCCCCGGGATTTTTTTCAAACTGAATGTCTAAAACCAGAACTTATTTAAAGATGTTCGAAGATGTGAGGTTACATCCCAAGCAGCGAAGGCACGTTTAGTAAACGTCTTCAAAAGGTATCCGAAAACATTTATGGGAAGGTCTAAATGTCCCACCTGGCAACGTTATTTTAGACCTTTTTTTTGAAAGACGTTTTGTAAACGTTATCCACCGACGTTTTATAAACGTCGTTCTTTCTCCAATTATATGCATTTTGTAAACGTTGTCTGGATACGTTTTATAAGAGCGTTCATATGCGTTTTGTAAACATCATTTAACAACGTTTTATAAGCGTTTTATAAGATCGTTTATATGCGTTTTGTAAAAGTCATTTAGCAACGTTTCGTAAACGTTTCATAAGATCGTTTATATGCGTTTTGTAAACGCTTTCAAATCTGCTCCAGTGGTGAGAATAAAGTCAACAGTCCCAAAAAATGCGTTATTACTATATGGACTAACGGTCAACAGACCGAGAATAAATGATTCAGAGCAGTCTCTGAAAGTGCTATTGTCACTCCAGTTATGTTATTTTTCACAGAAGTAGGTAATACCTTTAAACTGTGACTGTACTTCTTCTAAAAAAAGGGGCGTGATTTTTGAGTTTGTTTATCGAACGAGATGAGTTTGTCGAGTTGCAGTTGTCGTGTCTGTTTACTTCATATACATTCTATATCGAAGAATGTGTTGTCATTTTTGAGTGATATTAATCAAGTGCGATGACAGTTATAAATGAACGAACCTTGCGTCACCGACATATATTGCTTTTCATTTTGATATGTATATTCGTAATTGCTGTTCTTGGTGTAACTGTTTCAATTTTAATTATTCACCCGCCTCAAACTGATGAAGGTAAACCAATTATAACATTTAACTTACCCTTTCAAATTTCGTTCCAGAAAAAAAAAAGAAAGAGTTTCTCTCACCTTTTTTTCCCTTTCTTTTATATGAGTTGAAATTTAGTAAAAATTGAAGAACGGAAGAAAGTACTAAAAACTTCTGTGCAATCAAATTCTTAGATACGAAATTTATTTCTGAACAGAAGATATTACTTATGTTGAGCAATTTAATGTTAAAACATCACTTGCTTAGTCTAAGCTTAGTAAAAATTTTAATTCAATCAATTTGGGTGACAATCTCAACTAGTCTGGAAAAAATAATTCTCATAATTTTAATAAATTAATTATTTTTTATGAAATGTGGCAGTGAGCAGCAAAGGAATGTGAGTGAACATGTATAAGTTTTGAATAAAATGCATTTAAAGTTGCTGTCTGAGGTAGATTTTTATTGAAATTTTTTCCTAAATCCTTAGACTATTGAGAGATAAACAAGCTATCCCATTCAGTCACTATTGTAGGCGCTGAAGCAGGAGTAAAGTTTTATGATCCAGGGAAAAGATCAAATAATTTCGCCACCGTGTACCCCATGGTTCAGTAAACGGTCCTTTGGATATCAGCCTTTTTTACCTCTCACTATTCTATGAGCTCAACTTTTAGAAATATTTTTAAATCTGCATAAGTCAACACCTTATTGCAGAGATTGAAAAAAAAAAAACACTTATCCATGAATCAGTAAACTATTTGCTTGCGAGTGACAGAAAAAAAACCATGCCAAAACATTTCAGGCAGAAGGTAAAAAAGGCCTCCCAATATTTTGTTCAAATAAGACTTTTTATGCTTATATTATTTATTATAATGATAATAAATACATAGCCTATGAAAACTTATAAACTTCAAACTAGACACGACAAAATGAAAAACCCTCCCTGAAAAATAAAATGGAATCATCAGGCATAGAATGCCCTCCACCACCGCTCCCTGGTATACAACTACTATACTACCCTACTGTGTGTAGTTTAGCTAACTCAATGAATCAGAATAAAATTTCATGCCACAAGTAAAATCCACCCCCCCACCCCCCTTTTTTGAGAATTAAGGATTGCTTCATTTTCCCCTCTAGCTTATTATCTTGTGAGTTTTTATTTATTTACTTATTTATAAAAGCATTCTTCTCCTTTTTGATAATTTTTTTTAAATTTAAAAAAAAAATTTTTAATCAGTTGAAGACTTTAGCTGCTCCACCCCTGGCAAGAGGCACTCCTGCCAACCCCTTGGTATGCTACCAGTGGCGGATACAGCCGGCGGGCAACCGGGCATTTGCCCGATGGGCCGGTCATGCATTGGGCCGATCAAATAACAGCAAAGTATTTCGGGCCTGTCTACTAACAGCAAAATGTAAATTTTGCGCGCATGTGTTTAGAATAACGCAAATGCGTAAAACACAGCCTCAGCTCTTTTTTACGAATGGGCTAAAGCTTGCGGGTGGAGGGAGGCAGGGCCGTCACCAAGAGGAGGGAGGGGGAATTTCTGAAATGGAACTGTCCAGGGCCTGATTACCATTACAGGCTGACTAGGCCTAGGCAAGGGGCCCCATGTTCCTATGGGGCTCCACATTTTTCAAAGAATTATGCAGAGCATTGCAACGATATGAAAAAATACACATATTTTTAAAAAAATAATTATACATTATGACTTATTAATTGGAAAAAAAACTTCTTTAAAGGGGAATTTTTAATCATTCTGCCAGTAACGAATTTCCTTGTTCACGATTATGAGGGAGCCCAAACGGGATTCAAAAATGAACATAAGTGATTTATACATAGTTGTGTGATTAGACAAAGAGGCCTCCAAAAGTGCATTCGTGCCTTAAAAATGTAATTCAAACACTGCATAGTCTTCAGGGGGCCTCCAAATTAATGTGAGCCTAGAGTCTTACTTTTAGTTAGTCGGGCCCTGGGGCTGCCAATACATTTTTAGTGGTGTAATAAAAAAATGAATTAAAAAAAAAAAAACACGGAAACCTTAACGGTCGTAAAAAGTTAAAATACTTTTGGTTTCTTTGACGCTTTTATTTATAAATGACAATTCACAATTGCTCTAAAATGCAACTTACAACAAGGGCCGACGTGAGGTCATGTCAGCTCAGTTGGAGAATTGGCCCGGCTCGGAATTGAACTCGTGAAGAGTGTAAAATATCCTAATGGCGAAAGGTGTAGAAGGGGGCCTGTGAAAAATATTGACCTATGTCATTTTTTTCCATTTTTGCTCTCGGCGACCCTGCTTATAACTATTCGAATAAAAGTGACAAAATATTTTTTTCCGTAAAATTATTTTAGAAAATGCAATTTTAAAATACCATTGAGGAGCATGAAAGACTCTACATTATTAAGATTATCAAATCAAAGCCCAAAGGCCGCTGAAATGTGAATTTCAAACATTTTTTGACGAAACATTCAAGTATTCTGTCGCTGCACAAACTTACGGTTTCGGGCCCCTCAGTTTAAAAAGAAAATAGGTTGATAGATGTGAAGTGTGACAATGTTGAAAGAATTCCGGTGGTCCCCAGAATCTCCCCCCCCCCCCTAATATCATCGAAGATCGCGTAAAATTTAAATTTTTGGGCTTCAATTTTGAATAATTTCCTAAGAGAACAGCAGAATCCACTCCCGCCATAACATGGAATTCCAGTTTCAAAAGTTGCTGGAGGAAAGCACTCGAACCTCTCCCATTTTTTAACATTCCCAAAGATGGTCTAAAACTGGGGTTTTAAATTAACAGTATCAAAAATTTTCTGGGAAAGTGCCCCATCCCCTCCTCTCTCTCTCGGCATCATCAATGAAGAACGTTTTAAATCTCGTTTTTTAGTGCTTCAATTTCGAAAATTTTCCCGGGTGAGCCTCCTGAAAACTCCTTTTCCTAACATCACTGAAGGTCAGCAGAAATTGCGTTTTTGGAACTTAACTTCGAGTAACTGCCGGTGCCCTAGTCTTTACCAAAAAAGGCTTTTAAGACTTCAATTTGAAAATTTTCTGGTGGATGGCCTTAGAATCTATCTCGACTTAAAATCACCAAAGATCTTCTAAAACTGCGTTTTCAGAGCTAATATATATATTTTTTAATTTCAGAGGAGAGCCCCCGGAACCACTCTTCATAGCATATACTCGAAGATAATTTGAAATTCTGTTTTTGGCTTTCCACTTCCGAATAATTGCAGCAGGAGAAACCATGAACCTACGCTCCCCTGACATCACCAAATATTGCCTAAAATTGAGTTTTTAAGACTACAATTTCGAAAATTTCCGGGGGAGAGGCCCCTTGGACCCCCCTGTTTCAAACTCAATGTTAATCTTTCCATTAAGTTTATATGCTAATACTTTAATGGCTCCCAGAAGTCCGAAAGCTAAATCCACTTTCTCTCTTTGTATTGATACATGAGTTTGAAAAAAAAATTAAGGGGCTGCCAAACTCGTACCCGACCCCTCCCACCAGGTTTTTGACCCTGTATCGAGTCTGGGGGTCGTCAGGGTATGGCAGTATAAAAACGGGAATGTTTATGACAGGGCCCAGTAATGTGTGTTTGTGTCGAGGGACCCATCATGTTCTAAGACGGCCCTAGTCTTTCACCCATGAACATCATAAAACAGGGCAATTAAGTTACTTGTTATGACTGCAGAAAAGGACATACTAAACAAGCAGTGTTATCAAGTATATTCAATCGAATTCCCGGCATTATAAAAATACTTAAATGGACAATTACAATCACAAATTTCCCCCCAAATAAGATTTAGCTTATACTGTATCAATTTGTTCACCATTAAAGCGCAGAAGTGTTCCTATCTGTATAATTTCGTTTAAATAAAACATATTTAGTTGTTAAGAATAATTTCCTCATATTTAAGTGATATCCCAATCGTTAGGTAAAATTTAATATCTATAAGAGCTATGGGGCCGCTACATCTAATGCCAGGGCCAATTTTTTCAACCAATCCGCCACTGTATGCTACTGAGTGTAACATCTTTTGTTATGCAGCTATAATATATTTTCTGTTTTAGTTATCAAATTTAGCCTCTTTAAAACTCATTTCTTTATGTGGTATTTCAATAATGTATTCATAAAACTATCTTAATTTGTTTAGTAATGCTTATTTGTTACTTCTTTTTATCTGAAAATAGGGCTCAATTTTGATTATTTTCCCACTTGCTTTAAATTTAAGATTAATGAACTAAGTCAAGCACTATCTCCATAGTTAGCATTGATCTCTGAAATATTCCTTTCGCCATTAATCCTTTTTTCTTTTCTTTTTTTGTCTTTAAAAAGAGTAAAAAAAGAAAAATCTCCAGGAAAAATCAAAAGCGACAAAAATTATAATAATGATAATTTTATGATTTTGCTCATAATTACTATACTTGTTGCAGATTAATATATCATGCCCCAAAATGTAATTCTGTGGGGGAAAAAGATCTTGTTCTATCCAAATTCCGCCCTCTCATCCCTAAATAAACTTTACGAAACTTTTTGCTGTATTCCTGTGCTTTCTTTAGATACAAGAACTGATCAACACTATCAATTTTTATTGACTGTTAATTTTAAGCTTAGAAAAGTGGAGGGGCTAAACCCCTTTACTTTTTAAGATGAGAGGGCAGTTGCCCCCCCCCCCCCCCCCACTTTGCCCTTCCCGCACTAGCTGCCTATGTCCAATAAAACTACATCTCTATCACTCTTATTAAATTCATAAAGCACATGTGTATTTTTTAATTATGATTTGCTTTAAATATTTTGTTCTTCATTACCTACTTTTAGCTTTTGAAATCATCCTTCTCATTTTATTAATCTATTGTTCTATGTTGTCAGCATAATAAATATTTTTTTGTATAATTATACAGTGAAGCACCATTTATGCATTTCTCTTTTGTAGGTTTTTATCAATTATACATTTTTTAAATTGGTTCCTGCAGAGTCTAATACGCATTAACCTATACCTATTATATGTTTTTTCATTTGTATGTTTTTTCATACAGTCCCTTCAAAAACGTTTAAACGCTGCTTCACTGTATATATATTTACAAACTCATGTTTGATGTTTTTTTTAATAGATGATGATACTATTAGAAAAAATATATTGTTTATTGTTGTGGATGATTTAAGGCCAGCTTTAGGATGTTATGGAGATAAAAACGCAATCACTCCCAATATAGATTTCCTTGCTTCTAAAAGTGTCATATTCAAGAATGCTTATGCACAGGTATATCTCATTTAGTTGCATGTCACCTCTTTTATTTCTGCTATTCTTCCTCTTAATTGTGCATCAGGTCTAATTTAGATGTATATTTCAGTTATGTATTAGTAGTATTTTTTGCATTGATTTTGTTTTCTTCCTATTGTCATAATATTTTTTCCTCTCTGAAGTTTTATTATTATTAATTCAAAATAAATGCAACAAGTAGCAAAAATTACTATCACAGAATATAAGCTTTTTGTACAAAAGTATAAGTCTACCCATTTTTAACGTAACAGTGTTTAAACAATTATTTTCAAAAATCACTGGAAAACGTTTTCAATTAGCAGAATGTAAGAGATTGACTTATATGTGGGTTTTCATTTTTTTTCTCTTGTCCTAAAACTAGAGACATCAACTTATACGGGAGTATATTTTGGTTAATACTTTCTACCAAGAAAGGAAGTGAGTATAGAAATGCAGTATAACTCCTATGACGATATTTTACCTGTTCATCTTCTCCTAGAACATTGCTAGGAGTGATTTTTTGTATGATAATTTTTTGATGCCCAATGTAGTATATTTAATTTTATTTTGTTAACAAATTAATTTCTTAGTTTTTCCTAAGAAGTTCATCAACAAATAGAGGGATTACCACTGAGATTTATCAAGACAAAACATAACCATCCTTCTTGATTGATTTCAAAACAGCCAGTCTCTCCAATTTTTATTATTTTTACACTTTTTAAACTTTATGTACATGCATAATCAATTTTCCAAAATCGATTAATTTTGAAATTATTATCTTGTTTATCTTGCACTCAAATGTATTGCTATGTAATGTATTAAATACACTAAAATATGCTGGAAAAGTAAGACACTTTCAGTGAAAAATAAAAGTCACGCTGCAAATGATTTGACTGGAGTCCAGAATAAACAAAAGTAAAGTTGGTGAAACTTTTGAAAATTAGAATTTTCATTCTAAAAGCCATTGTCTGTTACGATAAAAATGATTGAGAACAACAGCTTGCAGAAACAGTATAGGCAGCTAATCCATAAAAAAGTGGGGGGGGGGAGGGGTCAAACGAAGTGTATGGATTAGAGGACATGAACCCTGAGCCTTTTTTTTTTGTAAAATTGGGCAATATTTAATACTGGCTTAAATCAAGAGCTTCTAAAAATGAAAAATGTGGAATATGGCAACAAAAATTGAGACAGATGGCCACTGTAGACTTTCCCCTTTCATTTTAAAGTTCCATTCTTGTGAAATAAAATGACAAAAGTTCATTTATTTGGAATTTTTAGTTTTTACCTTCGTGAAATTAATCAATCCACTCTATAGAAAATCATTTTTCAATCGATCATTAATTTTTAACTCTGAAAAGTGAAAGGGCAAAGCTCTTTTGCTTTTGAAAGTGAGGGGGCAGTTTTCCTCCTTGCCCCCCTCCCCGGACGAGCCGCTTATGGGAAACTTAGTGTAAAATTTTGTTTCAAAATGCTTAAATGAAAGTAAAAATTACTGTTTCGACATAATTCCTTTTTAGTCTTATTTTTCTCTTTCAATTTAACTAAAACTGCTCATTAATATGTGGTCTGATGTTTACAGCAAGCATTGTGTTCTGCCAGTCGCATTTCATTCTTGACCAGTCGTAGACCTGACACACTACATTTGTATGATGATGGAAGTTATTGGCGTGATACTGTTGGCAATTTCACAACTATACCTCAACTGTTCAAGCACAATGGCTATGAGACTATCAGCATCGGGAAAATATTCCAGCATGGTAATAAAAAATTGTTCTGTTTTTAAATTTAAACAAAGTATGAAAATGAAAAAGAAAAACCTTTTGATCTTAAGTGCATTCATGCAGGATGTTTTTAAATAGCTTATTAACGCTTAGATTTGGTTATATGTAACATTATTTCATTTTTGAGATTGAAATTTTAACTGGAGGTGTTTAACTTCTATTCCTCTAATAAATATGAGTTTAGTCTATTGAACCAAAATTTGTGTTAATTTAAATTATATTGAACAAAAAAACAACAACGTTAGTTAGTGTATTTGTCCTTGTGCCAATGGTGAATCCAGGGGGAGCTATGAGGCTTCAGCTGCCCCTAGACCAGAACTAAATTCTTAAAATTGTCTCCTTTCTCGCTCTTTTTAACTATTCTTCTATTCCATTTACACCACCTGCTTATTGCCATGCGCAATCTTTTTGCATTTTTAACAAGAACTGAAATTTTTGCCTTCAAATTGCATGCATGAAGTTTAACTTTTTTTTTTTTTTGCACTGACATTAAAATTTAAAGCTTTTACCACTGAATAAGGGTATTTTCCAATGATTTTTGTAAGCAAATTTTGATGAGATTTTGTGCGAAAGGGGGAGGGGGGTGCGAGCTTCCTCACAGTTTCTGGAAATTTCACACTATTTTCAAAAAGTTTTACTTGAGTCACCCCCTAGTGGAACTTGATCGAGGGTGTTTGCCGTTTTTGCCCAACCTAAAGCTTGCAGGTCATATGGGGATTGTTAAGCTGTTCATGACTATAGTTATTTCTTAATTTTAACAAATTTACTTATAATTTATTTTTTATTATTTTTAAAATGCAACTTTTAGATGTTTATTGTTTACATTATTTAAATTATGCTAATTTTTTATGCATACTTTTAAATGTTTACACACTACGTTTTGGACAATTACTGTGTGTCATTAAATCAGCAAATCAGATTTGTCTCCAATACGTAAAAGCTTAATACTTGGGAGGGACTACAAGTTGGCAATATTTTCTTATGTTTTATTATTTTTAAAGTTATGCAATCATTTTGATACTGTAGAAACTATTATTTAAAATTTTAAAAATAGTTTTCAAAACCATGCAATTCAGTGATTTAAATTTTAAATTGACTAAAAATAAAATATACAGCAGTTTGAAAATATTTAAAAGCAATTTTGTTTTTTAAGGATCTTGTTTAAAGGTTATTGATTGGAGCTGAAAGACTATGTTTTAATAACACATTTGTTTTTGAATAGTTTGGTCACAGGAAATGAAATTGAGCCAATATAGTTTACCATATTTGTTTCATATATTTTATTTGCTTAAAACTCAAACTTCTCATGGGCGCCCATATGCAAAATTGTAAGGGGGGGGGGGGCAGATATTTTAACCATGGTTTAGCAGGATATTTTCCCCATGGAAGCAGATTATAGGACAGATTAGAGTCATTATAATTTGACATTTTTAATAACGTATTCATCAATGGCTGGAGAAGAAATGTTTTTACATTTTTGCAAAGAAAAAAGCATTGAAAGCAAGGAAGTTCTAATTTCCAGGGGGGGGGGCTCGAGCCTCCCCCCTTGCCCCCTATATGGACGCCCTTGAAACTGCTCATTTGCAAGAGTTGCAAGTAGCTCATTAGCCATGCCATAGTCATTTCTTACTGTAGCCAAGTGGTACCTGCTAATAGTGATTGCAATGCCAGTTCAAAAATGCACTTCAGATGTTTTGTTTTTTATTTGATGTGATACCAAGATATTGGTAAAAAACTTAAAAAAAAATTTTTTTTAATGTAGCAAAAGTGTACTTTTTTCTTTGTTGTGTTGCACAACTTTCTAAAAAAAGACAAAACTTGTAAAAATATAAACAATTTCATTAGGAACAAGAATAAAATGAAGGAATAAATGTTACAATCAAATGTTAATACAGTGAAACCTCTCAGGAGCGACCACTCTCCGTTCCTGAAAAAAGTGGTCGTTAATAGAGGTTGGTCACTCTTAGAGGTCATTAGGTCATTTTTTAACATGCAAAGGTAATATAGCACCTTTGGAAATTATTCATATTCTTCCTGCAGGGTAATCAAAAGCAATAGAATAAGAACGTTTAAACAAAGAAACTTCTTTTTTTTTTTTTTGAAATTTTTAATTTAAAATATAATTTTTACATGATTTTTACAGTTAAACACTATTTAGTAGCGTTAAAATATATAAAGAGATTTGCCTGCTTCAGACTTTTAGTTTCGTCTGAAACAACTTTAGATTCTAACTTAGCTTTTAGCTGTAAAAATAAGTTATTAATGTCCTCATCATTAGTGCAATCTGAGTGCAACATAAGATTATCTATCTCTGTTAGAGTTTGTTGAGCTGACAGCCTTGGTCCTACAGCATCCGTCAACCCCGCGTTTTCATCACCTTCATTAAATGTGTAACATCAATACGTTTCTCGAGCATGAGATCAACTCTCTTTTTCGACATTTTTACTGCGATGTTGATCAAATGCAGATCCAATGCAACACTGAAACCAATACTTTAGCTATTCGAATGAGCTGTAGATTTTGTTCACTCTAATGACCTAGGATTGGACCATTCCAACACCCCTCTCCCGTAGTAACCAAGAAATTCCAAGAAGCAATCCTTTAGAGAACTTCTATTCTTATCACCCTTCCTCAATGATAGGGGACGCACGCTTGGTTGACTTGACTGGTGATATACCTGTGCAACCTTTTAACTTCCCAAGGGTCCGAAAAACTACGTCCTCCTTTTTGTGACATTTTTGAGGTTTAGAACAGGAGAAGACAAGAAAGGAACGTGTTTGAAACCACAGGGAGAATAGATTTTAATTCCTTATTCTGGTTTCTTTCCACTTCTGTTAACAAGAGAAGACTGATATGTGTGTAAACTAAATGTTCTATTGCTTTTCATCTGTTGTCTCTCTTTTTTGATTTCTAACGAAAAATTCCTAGCTTTTTTTTCAGCTGAAGTTTTCGATATGCCGGTCGTTGTGAGAGGTTTCGATGGTCTTTCCAAGAGGTATTTAAACATTAGGTATATACGGGGGCCATGGAAAATTGGTCGTTAATAGAGGTGGTTGCTGTATAGAGGTGGTCGTTCATAGAGGTTTCACTGTAGTAAGAGAAGAATAATAATTTATAGCATTAGAAACAAAAAATGGGGATAAAAACGAACCATTACAATGCAATAAAAGAATAAAACATCTTTATAAAAAAAGTAAATGGTAATCCAAAATTTTTTTTTGCGTGTATGTTTTTTCACATGAAAAAGTCATTCATCACACCATAATACCCCTTTTATTTCATCGATGCTCTCTTAATTCAAGTTTCGTCTGCAAATGAACGGTTCTGATGCTGTCTCATTGATGAAAACAATATGCATTTAAAGTAACAATAGAAATGTGCTAAGTTAATTTAGAAACTCTTTGACTTAAAGATATTTATTACTTGCAGAGAATACCAGTATTTTTCCTTATAAAATACTGGTTTTACTGAGTTGCCAAATCACATGAAATACCAGTATTCAGTATACCAGAATTATGGTGTTGCAATCAGCAATCACTATTCCTTAATGATTCATGCAGTTATTTACTTCTTGTAGTTGAAAATGTTTGTGCATAATCAACCGTGGATTATTTTTTCTTTTTTGTTTTAATAAATATGCCCAAAAACGTTTTCTTTATAATCTAATTTTTATTTTGAACATTTTGTATATATAAACTAAAGTGCCTACGTACTTAAAATATATTGGTTGTGGTTTTGATTTTCATGCTGTACTTTCAGGGAGTGTCTCCAATTTCACAGATGATTATCCTTACAGTTGGACGGAATATCCCTATCAACCACCCACACAAGAACATGAAATGAAACCAGTAATACTTTGTTCACTTCTCATTCTTTTAATTCCGATTTCCTTTGCTGCATGTGTTATTAAAAATGCAAAATTGGCTTAAGTTTCTATTCTATGCTAAATACTTCAGATTGAGATTCGCTGTTGTGAAATTTTGGGGTAAAAGTTGGATATTGTAGAAGTAAAGATTTAATGGGCTTAAAACTTCAAAATTTGTGGTTTCTTTACTGCCCAAAAGGTTTTTTTAAAAAGCTAAATCACCGTCTTCAAAATGCCATGTCTGCCAAATGCAATGAAGAGATAAATAATTAATCTGATAGTGAGATTTTTGTATAAATGTCAGAATAAGACTTTAACCTTCTGTGTACAGTAAAATCTCAATTGCCTGTGAGCAGATTATCTGCAGGGCGAATTATCTACAAGTCAATTAACAAGCAGGAACATGTATTTTTGCTGCAAAAAGCAAATAACAATGACTTTTTTTTTAAACTGTAAATTTAAACTCGGTTTTTTTGTTTTAGTTATTTATTTGCTTACACATTTATTTCTCATGTTTTCTTCATCATACATACACATATTCTTTATTGGTGTTTAATTCTGTTGTGCAAAAGTACAAAACATTTTAACTGTACTGTATTTAAAGTGAAGCACCTTTTATATGTTTTTGAAGGACTGCATGAAAAAAGCGTGCAAAATAAAAAGAGGTATAATAGATATACGTTAATGTCTATTTGACTCTGCAGTGACCGATTTAAAAACTGTATAAATGATAAAAACGTATAAAAGAGAAACATATAAACGGTGCTTCACTGTATTTTCAGTTTGTAGAAAGTGTTATGCATCAATGAAGCCAAGTTTTTGTGGAAGGAAAATATTTACCTTATTTGTCCCTCATTTTAACTTTCTTTCACTTTATCCACGATTTTTATTATCCCTTTCACTTGTGCCATCCAATTCCACAGATAATCAGGAGTTTACTGTACTGAGTTTGCACCAAGACCTTTTAACTTGAATATATGTGTGCTAATTATTTTATTGCTGGTTGTAACATTTCTAAAATGCCCTCTTTTTTCAGAAAATTCTTTTTGCAAAGAGAAGTGGTTGTTTAATAAAGGTTGCATTAAGGTAGTCAATAATTTCAATATATGTGCCTAAAAGTATTACCCAGTGGAACCCCAATTTTACGCTGTCTGTTTCAAGCATTATCCTGCTTCCACCATCATTTTATACTGGTCTGTAAAAATTGCTTTACTAATAATGTTAAAAAATTCCAAATATATAGTAACCCTTTTTCAAAAAATCTGCTTAATACATTTTTCTACTAACATCAAAATCATTTTTTACTTGCAAGACACTTGTTTTTTTTTCTTTAACTTTTTTTTTTCATACATATTGCCTCTTCACAACACCAATTACTTCAATATTGGATTCAATACCCACTTCCGATGATAGTGATGAAGGCAATGAAGAAATAATGGAAAATGTCGTCACAGCTAATCAAGCGATTCAAAGCATAAAAACTCTAAAACATTTTTTTTTTAATGCCAACCAAGAAGCGAATGTGCAACCAAAGTAAAAAGCAAACTTCAAAAAATTGTTAGTATGGAACGGACAAAAATGGAATTGAATCTACAAACAAAGATTATGTATTTCTTCCACTAGTTCATGGATTGGCTGTGTAAATTTGCGTAAATGTTTAACCCGGCCCCAGATTTTGCTTGCCCGCTTATTAGGTCTTTTATTACTAGTTTGACAGAAAACATGAAATCAGGGTTTCATTGCATAAAGAAAGAATTCAATAAATACTACTGTAGCTTCAATGCAATTCATTTTTCTGAAGGGGAAAAAAAAACGAGTGGATGTACTTTATAATAAGAGTGAATTCAAAGAAAATAATACTAAGTTAACTTGCTTTAATTTTGCTAAAGGTGCAAGATGAACCCCTTGATGAACAAAAACTGAACCTTTTGTTATTGTAATGCAATAATTATTCTAATATAATAATGAAAATCCCAATTTTTCAAAAAAAATCATGATACTTAATTTTACTGCTGTATAAATTCTTTTCAAGTTTTTATGTGTCTTTAAGTTGTGATAAATACCATTGCAACTTTCCTACTTATATTTGTTGAACTGATAGCTACAGTGAATTCTGCTTTAGCTAACTGAACAGAACACTAACATCATAACAGAAAAACATACTTTAAACAATTTTTATTTTTGCTGCCACTGCTCTTAGCTAGAATAGGACTATAGCAAACAGCATTTTAATATCAATCAAACCAGTAATAAAAACAGCAATTTAATACCATTTTTTGGTTGTAAAACTAAAATTTGATCTGTTTGGATCTTTTTTAACTTTTAAAAGAATCCCCACAATACTCTCCTGCTGTTTTAGTTGATTTTTGAACTTTCATTTCAAACTATGAAACTTTTTTATTTTAAACTTCTTAATGTTATTTAAAGGTGTGTACATCAACTGATGGGGAGAACCGTATGAACTTATTATGTCCTGTGGAAGTGGAAAGTCAACATGGAAAAACTCTTCCTGATATTGAGAATGTCAATTATGCTATTCAATACTTGAAAAATAAAAGCATGAGTATAAATAGGTCCACGCCTTTCTTTCTTGGAGTTGGTTTTTATAAACCTCATATACCGTTCAAATTTCCCAAGGAGTATCTAGGTTTGTGTTTGAGTGTTAAAATATGTTATCATTATTGAAATAATTGATTTTGTAATACTTGCTCTCTACTGCCTTCTTAAGGAAGAAGGGTGGATCTCAAAAAGTTCATTTTCGATCATCTTCCCAAGCTTTTGTTTCATATCCTTTTAAAGATTAAATTTTCAACCCTAACAGTTGATATTTCAATTAATTTTCTTTATTCATCTAAATCTAATCTGTTCATGATTGTATTATTAACCTTGTAAACTATACTGTTATGAAAAAAGAATCCTTTCAATAAACAAATTCAGTCCCCCGCCCCTTCTTGCTTGGGAGGGCAGTGTAGTATATTTTACAAATATGCTGTATGTGTGGCATGAAAAGTGTTTCCTCAAGATACAATTAAACAAGTTTCTTTTTAAGCAGTAAGTTAACCCGTTTAAGCCAGGGCTAGGGCTAATTACAGAAATACAGGCGTCCCTTGCTATTTCGCGCTTCGACTTTCGCGGTTTCACTACATCACGTTTTTTTCTGTTTTTTTTTTTCAATTATAGCAATGAACCTTTTTTATGTACTCGTGTAAACTTTTTCTTACAAGAGAAGTACAAATTATGTCTTTTAAGTAAGGTAAGCTCTTCTTAGGGACTGTAGTTGTACTAGTTGAGGGAGTGGAGGTTTAAAATCGCCGAAGAAAGTTTATCTCAATTTAGCCTTAAACGCTAACTGAAAAGTATAAATCACTGTATTATTACTAGGGGATAAATACATCTCTCTAATGGTGTTCAACAAACATACTACTAGCTTTTTAAGCTGTATGCATAATACCTTTGATGAGGATAAATGTAGTGGAAGAAAGGGGGCATATATACAGTCACTAACTGGAAATTAATTCATCATTGAACAAGATGAAGTTGAGCTATTTTCATAGGTTAGTTGTAGTGTGTAAGAACTGCATGTGTGTGTGTACTTTATTTCCCAATAATTAATGTGATATCGATTCCTTTTAATATATCTCGTTTTCTCATATTTTGTGCAATATATTAAGTAATAGAAATGTAATGTTGGATAAGGGTGCTGCTAGGGGGCTCTGACTATGTTAAAAACCTATTTAAATTGTCGTCAGTAAGTTTTATACCCTCTAATTAGGAAAATATTCGGTTTATAAATACAGAATCCGACTTCGCGGAAATTCAGTTACTGCGGTGAAGTCTGGAATGAATTAATCGCGATAAACGAGGGTTAACTGTACATGCAATATGCCGAAAACCTGGTTATGCCAGCAGCCTGATTAGTCCACGACAAGCGAGAAACTGCAGTCGCTGGATGGCATTGCCAGGGTGTCGGTATACTGCAAATTGCTTTTCATTAGAAGAATATTTCTATTGTAAAATAACAGTTTTGGTTTCATATAAATTCAAAATTTTGTGTTGAAACTTGATGTTGAGAACAGTATTAAATAAAAAAATGGCATCATGTTTGCTACGCTAAGTATGTGATTGAGTTGATTTTTTTAGTGCATTAACCATTAATTGGCATTATAACTTGGCAAATTCATTGTTGCCTTTTTATTTATTTTTTAAATCTACAATTATTGACAACAGTTGTACGAATATAAATAGATGGGTGACTTTTTTTACCATTTACTAGTTTGAGATATTTTTGTGACTTATTTTTAAAAGTAAATGTATAAATTTGTGTGCTTACAGATTTGTACCCAATTGATTCGATGGGTTTAGCCCCTAATAACACAATTCCTCCCGAAATGCATAATGTATCTTGGAATCCATGGATGGATATTCGAGAAATGGATGATGTGAAGAATCTAAGTGTAAACTTTCCATATGGTCCTTTGCCAACCGATTTTCAGGTGAATAATTGTTGCTTTGAATTGTCAAACATTTTTTTTCAACAAATGAAAGAAAAATGAGGCAAAAAATTTTTACTAGGACAGGCATTTGATACATTTCTCATTTTGAAATATATTTCTGATAATATGGTAAACTATAGTTTATTAATGTATTAGCTGCACTGTCGGGCTTTGCACGGTCTACCTCAAAAATTAAAGTTATGTCAAGTGACGCATGTTCAACAATCAGGCTTCAATTAGAGGAAAAAAGTTCCAAATTTTCCGTCAAAATAATCATTTTCAAAGAAAGAAAACAGCAAATCAAAAATTCCCGAAAAAATTAAACGCAACCCTCCAAAAATACAACTAAAATCCTTAAAAAAATGAAAGAAGATGAATCGCCAAATAATAATCAAAAGGGGAGATTTTTACCTCAAAACGAAAACAAAATTTTATTTAGTCACAGCTGAGAAAAAAAGTGGCAACCTTCTGAACGCTAATTTAAAATGAGATCGCACAAACAATAATTTTCCCATTTAAAATTTCTGTTCCATTAGGCTTAAGTGCTTTTTAATTTTTTCCCAGTGATTTTACAGCCTTTTTTTTTTTTGGAAATTTGAAGGAAATGAATGAACTCTATGGATGTTTTTTGCGGATTTTGAATGGTGCCAAAATTGAATTGATTGGATAATTATTTCAGTTAGAAAGAGCTACTTAATGCCATTTTCAGGCCCTAAAATTAAAATTTGAACAATTCAGTTCTTTCTTGGTGTTTGACCCCCCCCCCCCCCCCCCCCCGCATTCCTTCTCAGGTGCTCAAGGACCTCCCAGCCAAATTGGGTCCAGATCCAATGAAAACTGGATTTGTATAGGGAACATATAAATACATATACATATATACACACATTTTTTTGTTTTATTTATATAGATTCTATAACAAAACAAAATCTATGGTAATGTAGCGATCATACAAAAGAAAAATATATTTGCTGTATACACTACTTATACAGTGGGCATACTCAGGACTCGTGCTAGGGATTTCCCACTGCTTCCCAGTAAGTTTGCCAAATTTCTAAAATATTAGCCTTAGATTAATTTTAAAAGTTTCATAGTGAATTCTTGTCTTCAGAAAACTTTAATTAGCAAATAAAGTATAATTAATAAGATAGGCAGATCGCTTACATTTTAAATATGCAGCAGTCGCTTAAGTTAGATAGGACCCTAAATAACTAAATAAGGCAAATGGTTTTCATTCTACAATGAGCATTTCTCGCGGCAGGCAGAGATTACAAATCAATTCTCAAGTTCGAGGGGGTTTTTTTCTCCTGCCAAATTTTCAACAATTTCTTGAGGATTGGGGGAAATATTTTTTTCCTGTTAAAATCTTGGGAACTTTCTCCACTCACCTATACTTCTGCCAAATCAGACTTAACTTTGCTGAATATACGATTTTCTTGCATTTGGCTTGGTGGCAAATGCCGTAGCCAGAGCCCTGCATACTAGCAGAAAAGTAATTTTCTGGTACAGTATGGCAAAGAAAGATCAAACAAAATTGGCATTGAAAATGAGATAATCAGGTCTAAAAGTTTAGTCATGCTGTATTATATGCATCTTTGGTTGCACATGAAATGAATCAAAATGCATAGAAGAAAATAGAACATTCTAAAGAAGAAAAATATCCTTCATTTGGAAAGTTCTTATCATTAAAAAACTTGACCCTTTTTTTTCTAAGCAACAAACTTACTAATTCTGCTCTAACTGCATTCTTAAAAAGTACTTATGAACTATTTAATCAATCATTGTTTTACGTCGCAACTGGTTCCTACACAAAGAACTTTATATTCCTAATGAAATAAATTGGGCATAACATATTGGCTAAGTATGTAAAAAGTCATACATCACTGTGCCATTCAAGTAAAAAAAACAATAGTTAATAATGAATATACACTAGCCTGTAACGTATCTATTATTACCAGTTACGAGTTTTTGATTTCTCTGTGCTGGGACAAAAGCTTGAAACTGGAGCACATGTCCAGTGCAAATGTACTATCACAACTTGGAAGCACTAAACTTTTAAGGATCTCATTCAGAGGAAATTCAGCAGGATTTTACTTTTCTTCGCCTAAACTATGTGTAACCAATATATAAATTACCTATACATAGGTTTTGTAAACATTTTCTTGTTAATGAACCTGGTTGTAGGGAACAAAACTTTTTATCTTGATTGTTGCATTTTAACATTCTAGAGTCTCTCCGTTTATTTTTATTTATTTATTTATTTTTTGTCTTTTAGTCATAAAAAATAAGCTTGATTTTCAACAAGCTTTAGTCAAGTATTTGAATTAGTTATTTATTCGAAAGACCAAGTGAACAAATTGTGAAGTAGTTCCTAATTTATACACTTGGTCTGTAACATGAAAATTGATTCAATTCTGAGGACCAAACGGTCTGCAATATTCAATTATTTATCAGCATTCTAAAAATCATTGCCGTCATGATATACATAAACTTCATACAAGAATAAAAAGTTTTTAAGTAGATTACTGCACTTGTTTTATGTCAAACAAATTCAGTAATAAAAATGTTTCAGAAATTTGCTCGTCAAGGATATTATGCTTCTGTGTCCTACATGGATGACCAATTAGGGAGGTTGCTGGAAGTGCTTGAAGAAACTGGATATGTAAAAAACACTGCAATTATGTTACTTGGAGATCATGGTATTTTTATTGAAAATTTTCTTCACATTTATTAAAATGTATTTAATGTAATGTGATATAATGCATTGAAGTTTTGGACAGTGATTTATCAGTTTATTTGTAAAAATATTAAAAAAATCTTAAGTTGTTATGCAGACACTCTGAAATGCAGCATGTACTTATAAAGATGTACAATCTGATTAAAAACTTTAAGGCCAGTCAACTTTTTTAAGGAATTGGCCACAGCTTAAACTTAGGATCAGAAAGTCATTTCAGTGATAACTATTTACCTTAAATACAAGTGAAAAAGACAAACAAAATTCATTTGTAAGTATTTCATTACCAGAAAATATTACAGATCAATATTTGAACCTGAGTAAAATCTTTAAGGCCAACATAGTAAAAAGCATATGAACACAAAAATAAAAAGATTTATAAGCTTGTTTAGGATCCATTTCTTTAAATTACTTCAAATATTCATGCTTTCGTAGATGAAACCGGTTTTTGACAACATTCGGGATCCATTTCATGCCTTTCATCTTCAATAGTAGATTTCAGCTCTATTTGATGAAGTAAAATGTCTCCAACTTGCATTAACTCAACTTGCTAAGTCACCATATAAGTTCTCTATTGGGCTAAGATCTGGAGACTTACTACCAAACGGCACGAACTTGAGGGTCATGGATTTGAACAAAATTCTAGGTATAGGTCCATTCCCACTAGTTATGAGCACAGGTTAAGTGGTTTGACTGCATATGCCCTAGTTCGGCTACAACGGGGGTCCAAAGTTGTTACTTTGTACCCAGGATGCAATGAAGTTTCCTTTAAAATTACCCTTTTTATCCTTTTTTCTGCTACTGTACTGCAGTATGAGCCATTTGCATGTTTACCTTTGAATTAATTATGATAGATACTAATTTTTAATAAGCGGTTCTCAAATTTTAATTTGCTGCTATTTAATTTCAATAACTTGAATGCCAAAATAACATAGTTACAGGATATCTATAGTTTGCAAATGAAACTAATTATTTTCGCTTTATATTAATCGTCAGCTAGTAAAAAGTATTTATCCGTTTGCTAATAAAAACATTCACTTTAGCTGGATATTTATCGTCTGCTGTCAAAGATATCCCACATTGATAAGCAAATGGAAGAGGAGAAAAGGCACTGATTTGTTGCACATGGCACAAAAAAAAAAAAAAAAAAAAAAAAACCAAGATTGTTTCTACTTTTCAAATAACTTAGATAGTGGCCATAAATAAATACGTGTTCTTCCTCATACTCAATTTACTAACAAAAGATGCCAAAGGTGTTGGGAGATCGAACATAGTGGTGAAGTCTGAAATTCCAATGGAAAAGCCATTGCATTTTTGGGCCCAAACTAGCAACTTTGGACCCTCGTTGCAGCCAAACCAGGGCCTATGCAGTCAAACCGCTTTATCTGCACTCATACCAAGAGGGAATGGACCTATAGCTAGAATTTTGTCCTAATCCATGACCCTCAAGGTCGTGCCGTTTGGTCGTTAGTTGGTCATTGCAAAGTTTCAACATTGTTGACTTGGATCCAATTTTTTGCACTGTTACTGGAATAAATAGGTGCATTTGTCTTGCTTAGATTTCCAATTTTCTCAAGTAACAAAGTTAGCATTTGGTAAAAGATGACTTGCGAGGATATTTTGATATGCTTGTGAATTCATTTTACCTGAAACAAACGCGATTGACCCCTCACCATTGTAAGCAAAGCGCTCTCAAGTCATGACAAAGCCTCTATGTAATTGGCAATTGGAGAATATTTCTTTTTCTTTTCGCAAATCATGCCAATAGTTCTTCCATCCCTCTGGTCCATCCAAATTTTACGTCATTTTGTCACAAAAAAATTATTTGTATCCATTGGTTATCTCAGGACATGCTATCCTGGCTACAGTTCAAATGCTCGATGTTGTGCCTAGTCAGTAACTGAGGCTTAGGAAATTTTGCTGGGTAAATAAAACCTCTACACCTTTCAATTCTGTTATAAATCGTTTTTTTCAAACATTTAAAACTATCGTTTGAATAAGTTTCCTGATTGAGTACTTTTCAGTTTGTAAACTCTTTCTCTATCACATGAGGACTAAGCTTTAGGTCTTTCCCCGGTGTTCTTTTTACCATGATTGTGTTTCAATTAGAAAAAGTTATTGACTTCAATCTTCGCTCTTTCTACTTTTCGCAATAGTAGGCCTAATCATCCTCATTGAAAACAAAGCGTCAATCTGCCCTCTTTCATGAACAGTTAACTTCTCACCTTTCGATATCTTCACAAAGAAAACTAAAACATTGAAGAAATTAATGCCAAAACTGCAAATTGAAGGGTTTCCAGTCTTTCTGACTGTGGTGATAATTGTTTCAGTATATGTACATGTAGTTTTTAAAAAATACTAGTATCCTTAAAGTTTTTACTGATGTTGAAATGCTAACTTTGAATGTAGCAGGGTTTTTCTGATAATTGCGTACTTTACAAATCCTGTCTTCTGTGTTATTTCTCACAAATGAATATTAATAATTAATAATACAATAGCATTCAAATCCCTTGAAGTTCATTTTCTAGTTTTCACAAAATTTCTTCCTCGCCTTAAAGTTTTTACTCAGGCTGTACACAGGGCCGGATTTAGAAGTGTGAAGGCCCCGGCGCAACAAAGGAGTGGAGGCCCCCTAATCAGAGTCAAAAAGATCATCACATTTTCGAAAATATCTGGTACTTTGATATATAAATATCCGAATATTTTGATATATATGTATATATCCGATATTTTTGATCAGCACTTTAATAGTAAATACATTCTGAAGTTACTGCTATTTATTATTATTATTATTATTTATAGGGGAGAAAAAACGTAAAATTTGATGACCCGTGAAAGTTAGGATATTTTGTAAAAATTTTGTTGTGGGGGCCCCTTTCTTGTGGAGGCCCCGGGGCAGTAGCCCCTCCTGCCCTCCACTAAATCCGGCCCTGGCTGTACATGAACACATATGGACAATCACAAGAAAAGTGCAATTTCTTGTCATAGGCTCACATCAATAGAAATGTTGTTTTCATTTTTTTTAATTATTTATTTTTTGCCTTCTAAAAACCAAGATAACAGGCATTTAACAGTGCTACTTATTTATGTGGAGGTTTAATATAAGACCATCCACTAATCAGATCATCTCGTCTTCAATGATCTGTCTAGACTAGGACTGGGCGATATACCGATATATTGTCATATATCGATATATATCTATTACCGCTGTGACGATAGTTAGGTTTCTATCCGTCTGATGTATCGTTTGAAACGGAAATACGGGACATAATTACGGAGAAATTGAAATACTAACTCAAAAATACATAATCTTTGATAATTCTGTGTGATGAGTGAGTGTTTGAAATTTCAAGAAATTATCTGCATTCTTCAATCAGTAATTTAATATTTAATTATAGTAAAAGGGAAAATTAACAGGGCTGCTGAAGGGCAAGGTGGGCCCATTGTCAGTTTGGTCTCCGAATCCCATCTCGCTATAAAGTTTTCAAAACCAGGGCCCTTCTAAGGACCATGTCCCTAGTTTCTGGCAAGACTGATATGGCCTCTCGTGGACCCTGAAAAGTAAATGCATGTTGGTTAAAAAAGCATCTTAATGCAACAATTAAAAATTAACCAATTTAGGTATCAACACGATTCATAGTTCTAATTAAACGTAAACCATTCATATTATGCTGAATAAAAGGTTTGTAAAAATACTGAAAGAAATATTTGTATTTAAAAAAAAGAAAAACTGAAAAAACCTAATGAGACTACTTCTGTCGTATATTTATCTCACTAGGGGGAGTGCAACTCATCCCTTTCGGACCGCATAAGCTGAACAAATACAACTTATAAGTCCCGAATTAAGAGGGAAAATATTGACTTCGTTCATAACACACGAAATTAAAGTGTGTACACCAATTTCAAATCGTTATTGCTGGCAGCCCTGATAGAACGAAATTGAAACTGAAACTTCCGATATCCCTGTTGTTGCCAGACAGTTGCTATGCATGTGCAGACATAGTGTTTTTGTGTAAGTTCTAGGCATAAAAAAATTGGAGTTGAAATGATTATACAAATGCAAATTCTAGCTTGCATGAACACAGGCTTCTTTGTGAAAGATCTACACATTTGCGTACTTGAGGTTTTTCGACTTATCAAACATAGGTTGCGGAATTGGGGCTGCATATATTAGGATTTCTGATTCTCTGCAAAACATTGATTGTCATAAAAAACAGAGAATAAACTTGCATTTCTGAACTTATATGATTTTTGAAAATTATGTAAGGGAAGAAAATTTTAATGTGCAGATAATTTAAATATGGATGTTACCTCCCCCCCTCGAAAGTTTACACGGCACCTTCCTCCCCCTCCCCCCCAAAAATGTTATTCCCCAATAATGAGGTCTGTTTCACAAAGACTTGAAAATTTCCAAGCACCCTTTGTAAAATTTCAACAATTTGGTCTTGGCTTATGACCAACCACCCTTACGGCATGAGCGGGGGGAGGATTGTTGCAGCGAATATTATTGAAAAAATTACAGAAACACTACTTACCGAGGGCTTTTATCCATTGCAGATCTTGATATGCATAGATATATTAGTCCAAGTGTCCCCCCCACCCCAAAGATGACCTCCTCAATTAAAACACCCCTCCCCCCGAAAATAAAAAAGGCATTTCTTTAAAGAGACTTAAATCGATCAAAAAATCCTTTATTGATAATTTCAGTGGTAAAGTCTGCCTCATGCCCCCCCCCCCTTCCTCCAATGCGTGACGGGCAATTCTACTTCAGTTATTATTAGAATAAATTACTGAAATATTTACGGGTCAAGATTTACGATGACTTTTCTCTACTGCAAGTCATGTAGCTAGGAGTACCAATTCTAACCAAGTGCGTTGCCCCCCCTCAATTTTACCAAGCCTCCCCCCCCCAAAAAATACAGGATCCTCAAAAAATGAGGCTAAATCCTTTTGAAATAACATCTCTGATTTTTTCAGTTACATAGTCTGCCTCCTGCCCACCCTCATCATGGGCATATCCCTGTTTCAGCAATTATTATTGGGATCAACTACTTTAATATTTAGCTTTCAAAATGTCCGATAGCTTCCCTCTATTGCAGATCTCAATATACAAATACAGTAAAATCCCTCTAATGAGGACACTAACTGGACAATTTTTTTCGTCCGCAATAGAGAGCTGTCCACAGGACAGGGGTTTAGTAATGTTATTTGCATTGAGACTGGGAAATTAAAATTTGTTTGCATAAGAGGGTTGTCCGCCTTTGAGGGGTGTCTGTTTGGAGAGATTTTACTGTAATATAGGTAAGGACGCACATCCCCCAACTGCAATGACACCCTTCAATCGTAATGAGCGTCATCCCCCCCCCCAAAAAAAAGGGCTCCTCTAGTGAAGTCTAAAATCCTTTAAAAATAACTCTGATAGTTTCAGTGGTATTGTCAGCCTGATGCCCCCTCCCCCCACCTTCAAATGGCACCCCAGCTTTATCATTAGAATAAATTGCTGAAATATTTACATTTCAAGATTTTCGTAGGTTTTTCTCTATTGCAGATCTTAATACATAGACTAGCTGCGTTGCCCAACTTTGCACGGTCAACCTCAAAAATAAAAGTTATGTCAAGTGACGCGAGTTATACACTCAGGCTTGAACCAAAAAAAAAAGTCAGTGAAATTTTGCGGCAGAATGCGGAAAACCCCCAAAAAGTAAACATTTTAAATCCCCTGATTACAGGAAAAGCCTCAAAACAAAAACAAGAATTTTACCTGTTCGTATTCCAAAAAAAACATGGCAACAGATCTTTCATCTCAATTATTTTCTTCACGCTATACATTTTAATAAGAGCATTGTTGCGGAAAATTGTGATGAAGCACTGAATAATAATTTGAATGGAGGAAAGCCTTCGAAAAATAGGGATTTAATTTGGAAATCTAAGAGCCATAACTAATAGTTTTTAATTGATATCTCCACTAATTATTATCAGAGGATTATGTTAAATAGCCAAACATGAAGACGGGAAGATTACGAATCTATCGATACCTGGTTCGATGGTTAGTTCACTGTCGTTCGGGAGAAGAAGCTTGGACATGCATAGATACACTCAGTTTTTAATTATATAAGATCATGATGCTAGGGCTGCCAATCCCTAATAAGTGCGGTGCCCCCCCTGATTTTTAATTTTACCGAGCCCCCCCCTTTACCCCAAAAAAACTAGTATGTTGTGGCCATCACGAAACTTTCTTTTACATCTTTCATATAATTATGATCCCTCCCCATGCTTGATGAGGTAGCAATATTCCCAACAAAAACAAAATTACACACGCCAAAACTAAACCACCATCCCAATTCCCGATTTATCTCAAAAGCAAAGCAAAGAATGAAAATTGAAAATTATTTTAAAAACCTTGCTTAAAATAATTACAAACATTTATTTGTTAACAAATACGAGATGGCAACAGTTAAAAATTTTAAATCATTGAAATAATATTTCCGATCATTTCCATGCAATTAAAAGCACGAGATAAACGCAGACGACAGTCTATTACGATTTATCTTTCTTATTGTTGCAATTTTAAAGCTATTTTTATTCACACAAATAAAAGAAATCAGCCCCCCATGGAGCGATTGGCGTCAAAATTGAACCAACGCCTGTTTACATATGGATTTATATTTATTCCAAATTTCATCCAGAACGTAGCATTATTTCTTGAGATATTGTACTCACAATGGGAAAAAAAGAACGTTTGATTGCGCCACCCCCCTTTTCAGCTGCTGAGGCCTAAACAGAATCATTTCTTATACCTTCTAAGGGCTACTTGTCGATAAATTTTTGTTTGATTACGTTCATTATTTCTTGAGATACAGGAGTCACAATTGACGACAAAAAACGTTCTATAGCTCAACCCCCATTTGAGCTATTGACCCCAAAATTCAATCAGGACCTGTACCTCTTAAAGGCAACATATGGACCAAATTTTGTTTGATTCTGCCAGTTACTTCCGGGGGAATAGCAGTCACGCAAAACTCAAAAAACGTCCCATTGCTCCAGCCCCCTTGGAGGAATTCGCGCCAAAAACTAATAGGCACAAGTTCACATAGGGGCACATAAGTGTACCAAATTTCGTTCGATTTAATGCGGTAGTTTTTACTGTAGAGTGGCCACAAAAAACTGGTCACACACACGGACACACATACACACACGGACACACAGAGACAGACAGACATTTTCCAAAAATGATAGAAATGGACTGAGCATACCTCAAAACGTTCAAATCCTTCGAAATTCGAAAATTTGCACGAATCCAATACTTTTTTCTATATATTAGATATAGAAGAAAGTAAAAACAAGAGTCCCTACTTAAGAGACTAAAATATTTTTAAAATAAGTTTCCTGATAATTTCAATGGCATAGTCAACTTCAAGACCCCCTCCCCTCCCTAACGAATGGGTACTAGGGTGGAACGAAAAAAACAAAGATTTTATTTTCGAATTGTAATAGTGCAGAAAAGTTGTGATTGGTGAAGACTTACAAAACAAAACAAAAATTTTTAAAATCGGATAATATCTTCCAATCCCGCAACAAGCCTAAAAATTTGAAAAAAAGGAAAATTTTATGTGTTTTTAGCGATTTTTTAAAAACTTTGCTCCAAAGTTTCTTTTTAATAATCTAAGACGGAAAAGTTACGATTCCTGAAGCCTTCAGAAATTTAAAAAAATATATTGAAATCAAATAATACCTTCTGATCCAGGAACAAGCATGAAAAGTAAAAAAAAAAAAGAATTTCATCTTTTCTTAGTGATTAAAAATATAATTGTTCTTCTTGTTTTTTCCCCGGTGTTACAGGGAAAAGCCTTTTAAAAAACCCTATATTACACATAAACATTAATTCATTTTTTGGCTTTTAAGGTATCTTCTAAACATGCAAAACTACCATTCTTTACAACAATGAAACATTTTCAAATAATAGAAAGTTATAAAATATTTACCAAATTTACAATCCAGTATACAAGTCTTATTGTTTTAAGTGTTTCTTGTTGAAGCTAATTTATAATCAGATTTTTTGGAAAATTCGGGCATAATCGATCTAGATTTCATTGTTGCTCTTATGTAGCCATCTCTTGATTTAAATCCACACACTTTGAGTGAAGCCTCCGTCACTAGCTTAACACATCTTTCGACAACTTGCGTGTGGCAGAGGAATAGTTTTATATCCCAGTCGGGTATAGTGCCTGTTGCAATAAGATTTTCAATGTCTTTGTTAGGAACTTTTCGAAGAAAAGATGGAGAAAATAGCTTTGTCGTGTTCCAATTAATAATCTCTGTGTAATCTTCTGCTTCGAAATTTAGAGATGGAATGACAAAGTTTCTAATGCTTTTGCCTTTAGAAACTGACTCCCTGGCTTTTAAGACGTTTTTAAACGCTAGTTTCTCTTATGTGCCTCCTTTCATCAAACACCATTGCCATTAATAAGTTTTCGGGATGCGCAAAGAAAGAGTTTCTTTCAATGACAGGGTAAACAACTTGTTTTAGATTGTCAGGTAAGTATCGACAGGTTTGAATTGTTCTGTAAACATGAATGGCACCGTCTGTGAATTTTTTTCGGTTCTTTATTTCAAACCAGACCGGCAAGTAACCATCTCAAAATAAAAGTCACTATGTCTTTTAACTCACCTGATGGGATCGATACACTTACGTACAGTCTAAGGACTCTATTTGCACAAGTGAGCCATCTGAAATGTGAGAGTAGGGCCGGGGTCACGATTTGACAAATCATTTGGGCAATTGCCACCCTTTATTGCCTGAGATATATCTAAAAGATATCTTTGATCCTTGCTCAAGCACTTTCTGTTTACATCTGGAATTGTACTGTCAATTGCTTGAAAATCTATTACTGGCAGTTTTTCGCAACCTCTGAGTTGTTCTCCTATTAGTCCAGAAAACGAATTTGGGCCAGTTGTTCCACCATCCAAATACCGAAAAAGATGGCGAAAAGGCAACTCAATGAAATGTAATAAACAAATAGCCCATTGCAGTGGTCGTCCAATACAAATTTCAAATTGACGAATCGTGCCACTTTTCCACCCAGTATTGATTTTAGTATCATCGCAACCTACGATGACTAAATCATCCAGTGAAATTCTTTGTTCATTTAGATATGAAACAATGCTGTTTCATATATAAATTCTATTCACTATGTCTTTGGCTGATCCAGAGTTTGGAGACAGGTGGCCAATATAAATGGAATCAGGTTCTTTGATAATAGAATAATGCTCTTCTTTCACTGTTCGAAGGAATAGCTTTGATTCAATATTATCTATATATAAAGTATCATCTTTTCTTCCGTCAAAATAAGTACTCCGAACGGAGTCTTGTTTAATGTCACTTTGCAGATCTTTTCTATTTTGGCTCTTTTCTCTCCTAATTTTTTGTCTATCAACAACTTTGGAAGTATCTGTTTCAGTCACTAAGCCAACGTCTTGAAGCACACTGGATGCTATGGCAGCAGTTGCACGATCAGATACGCCATAACGATCGCTACTTAGTCTTCATTTGAAAGATCAGATTCATCTTTCATGACTGAAACGCACTCAGTAACTTTTCGTTTTAAGGCATAGGCTTTTCTTTGAAATCTTTTTTTCAACCTTTTTGTTTCCTTTTGGTCCAAAGTTCCAATTTTTCCTATGCCATGTTTCCTCTGAAGATAGAGAAATCTTTGTTCAGAGATCGGTATCTTTTTAGATTTTTCACGTGTAAATTTCATGTAAATTGGACATTCACAAATTTCTGGGGTCTTTTTACAAGTGCAAATAACATTCATTACGCACTTACACACAGAGACGTCAAAGAGTTTCCTTGCTTCACTTTTAAATTTATCAATCCTTTCTTTAAACTTTGGTTTATCCTTGTCTCGGTTGTAAGATCTCATGAAATTGAGATATTTTTTGTAGAAGATATCAGTGAGCTGAGCAATTCTTTTCAGGGAAACTGTAGGAATCGAGGCCTTATCAAAGATACATTTAACTTTTTGCGCCACTATGTCCTTAACAATGGAAAAACTCAATTTCGTGTTATTGACTTTTCTAGCTAAGTCAAATCTCTCTTGAAAGCAAATTTGAAGTACATTTTCGTAAGTATTGAGCTTATTTGTTGTCAAATCTTTCAGGTGGCCAAATATAGGGCACTCAAAGGACTTTCTCGTAATTCTTTTCTGCAAAGATGGATTCATGTTTGAAACACGTTTAGCAGAGCAAATCGACTTCACACGCACATTCGAAACATTGAGAAATACTGATGCCAGCACGACTGCTTTATTCATTTAAGTAAGATACCTATAGACACAAGCCAACTAAAAAGCTCATAAATTCAAAATCGTGAGGCGCTAATGGGGCGTATTAGATGCATACACTGTACTGAGCGGCATAAACAAATAATAGTCTCGCGGGATTAAAGGGCCATGTGGACAATTTCACAGGCAGGCTAATACTAAAATATCACATTTGTTTTATAAACAAACGTTCTTCCATTAGTATTTCATACCGAACTTATGAGGATCGTTAAACTAAAATTAAAAAAAAGCTGAAAGAGGGCTTAAAGTTTACATTTTTTTTCAAACATGTGGGTTCGTTGCGCGGTCGGAAGATATTGTTTTGTTTCAAAAAGATATATTTTTTTTTGTTTTGAAGTCTTCACTAAACGTAACTTCTCCGTTCTGTAGCCAAAAAAAGTACATTGAACCAAAAATGTTAAAAATTCGGAAAAAAGCCTAAAATTCTCAACTTTTTCGATTTTTTAGGCTTGTTTCTGGATCAGAAGGTATTATTCGATTTCAATTTTTTTTTAATTTCTGAAGGCTTTACCAATCGTAACTTTTCCATCTTAGAGCCTTAAAAAGAAACATTAAAACAAAATTTTTGAAAAATCACTAAGAAAACACAAAATTTTCCATTTTTTCAAATATTCAGATTCGTTGCGGAATCGGAGATTATTATCCGATTTTTAAAATTTTTGTTTTGTTTTGTAAGTCTTCACCAATCGCAACTTTTCCGCACTATTACGATTCGAAAATAAAAACTTTGTTTTTTTTGTTCCAACCTAATGGGTACCCTGCTCTAGGCATTATTATTCGTCTAAATTGTTGGAACATTTGCTTATCAAGATGTTCGATGACTTTTCTGTATTGCAGATCTTATAATGTATGTGATGTAGCTGGGGTGCCGATTTCCCTCCCTAAGTGGGGTGGCTCCCCTTAATTTTATTACCCCCCCCCCCCAAACAGAAGAAAAACACCATCATCTTTTTAATGGATTAAAATCCTTCTGTAAAATATTTAATGGCATTGTCTGTGTCATGACTTCCCTCCCCCCTGCAAGGGCTGTTATTATTCTTATATATTGCTATTATTATTCACATAAATTCCCCTTCCCCCTCAAATTAATCGCTCTTCCCCCAAAACACAACCTTTTATTGAAGAGACTTAACTCCTTTTAAAATAACTTCTCTGATAATTTCAATTGTATACTAAGCATCAAGACCCCCCCCCCCCCCAATGGGCATGCCTGCTTTAGCCATTATTATTTGAATAAACCGATGGAATATTTTGTTTCTAAGATGTCCAATGGCGTTTCTCCGTAGCATATCTTAATATGCAGATAATGTAACTAGGTGTGCCCATTCCTCCTGACTGCAATGGCACCCCTCAATTTTACCAAGTCCCCTTTTCCCTCAAGAATTGTGACCCACTAATAAAAAGACAAATTCTTCCAAAGTAATTTCTCCAAATATTTCTGTGGTGTAATCTGCCTCATGACCCCCCCCCCCCCTCAGCACAACAAACACATGAGAATCCTTGCTGTAGCTATATTATTAGAATAAATTGCTAAAATATTTATTCACAAAGATGGCCTACGGCTTTTCTCTGTTGCAAATACTTATACAATAGGCTTTGCAGTCCACCCCCCTCCACAAAACGTTGAAATAAATGACCTAAATATATCGATATATCATAAATATCGATATTTTGAGAGCAATATATCATGGTATTAAAATTCTGATATTGCCTAGCCTTAGTTTAGACTGATTTTAAAAAATAAAATGCATCTTTAAAATAGATTTTTGTAATGCTTCAAGTATCCCACTTTGAAATCAAGTTCGTTTTTTGCTTGGTTGCCTCCCCCCTCCCCCCCCCCCCAATTTAATGGTTGCACTATTTCCTGCCTCCAACCTCACAATATTTCCTTTCGTAGTAAAAGAGAGACTGAAGACAAATAAAGGTAATATTAATATAGACCTGGCTTAGTTGCAAAAAAAGATTTTTATTGCTTCTACATAAAATTTCAAGTTCTTTTACCCAGTTTTAGAATTTTTTAACTTGGGAGTTAAATTCAAAATTGGATTTTCAAATAAAACTTAGCTGGTAATGCCCTTAACCATTGAAGGCACAGAATATAAAATGTTTTTTTGTACTGGTATTTTTTTTTTTTTTTTTTCTTTTTGAACAGGTGTATTCAGTCAAACCCATTGTGTCAGTCGGCTGAAAAATAAAAGACTTCGAAACAAAAATGAAGTCACTTTGCATCAAAGGGGAAAGAAGATGATTGAAATTAGGACCAAATCTTGCATGAAACTGTCAAATATTAATTGGTGTTGCATTCCAGCGGACATGCATTCAAATTTATCCATGTAAATTTGAGTAACTTTGTATAGGATTTACTTCTCATGTCAAAACAAGATTATTATTTTTTTTCTGTTTTTTATCTTTTAACAAACTAATTGCATTTGTTCATGAATTTTCATCAATTGCATTTGTTCATGATTTATTCATACTGATGAATAATCCATACATTTTGGTAGGAAAATGAGTTGCACTAAACAAATTTAACCTCAATGCGAAATTAACTAAATTTAAATTATGTTCCAGGTTGGTCTCTTGGAGAACATCAAGAATGGTCCAAATATAGCAATTATGAAGTTTCTCTGAAAGTGCCACTCATAGTTCATGTGCCAGATCTCACGGAAGCCCTAAATAAGCGCAAGCCTTTCAAACACATTTCTGTTCTTGATTTGATAGGAAAGAGCATTGCAATACCAACTCCAAAATATGTATCTGAAAATTTGATTGAGCTTGTTGATGTTTTCCCTACCTTATCGGAAATAGCTAACATTGCTATTCCTCCTTTATGCAGAATTTTCACTTCTGATTTCTGTTCAGAAGGAATCAGCTTCTACCCGGTGATTCAACATTTAGTTTATGACCCTTGGGTCGAGCTTTTATGGAAAACGGCTGCATTTAGTCAGTATCCAAGACCCGCAATCAATCCCCGCAGTGATTCCGATCAACCAAAGTTGAAAGACATTATTATTATGGGTTATTCTATCAGAACAGAACAGTTTCGGTACACAGAATGGGTGAAATTCGATAACCAAGCTTTTAAACCAAACAGAGCTGCTATTATATCAACAGAGCTGTATGATCATAGGACAGATTCTTTTGAGTTTCTCAATCTCTCAAATGATACATTGCATCAAAATGTTGTAATGGAGTTATCCCTGAAAATCAAAAAAGGATGGCGGCATGCTTTGCCGCCTGGTCTTTTTGACACTCCTAAAAATGTTGTTCCTACTACCTCTATCACAAAGAAATGAAGATAGATTTACCACACTACCACAATTTTTTTAAATGGAACATCATCAGTGTTTTTATATTTCGATGATGTGCTATTTTGTAATTTTTACTGAAATTTTTTTTAGAAAGGGTTTTTAAGCTACATTTTAAAGTTAAGTGAATTTGTTATTTACTACCTTTATGTGTGTATGAATAGCATATATACTTGGCTCTTGTACAGCCACATAAGACTTACCGTATTATCCGGCAGGCCACGAAATTCGGGGGTCACCAGATTTTCAATAACACTCGTCTGGTCTTTTCCGACATGCCGGAAAAATCGAGGTTAGGAAAAAAAATTAATACTATAAAAAATATATGTTCAGCTTGAAAATGAATATAAGTTCAATAAATAATGCATATCTTATTAGTATTAATAAACAGTTTAAATTTTGTAGAAATATTTACTAACAATGTCATTTATTATTTTTAAGGAAAAATATTGTTTAATAGCCAATAATTTTATAAAAATTAAATTAAAACTAAGTCAGAAAACATTTAAGCCGTAAGTTACCTCCCCTAAACCAGTGCTAAAGAATTTACCATAGCTATTCAACAAATAAAAATTAAATTTATTTCTCTAAAAGGAACCTAAAATAATTTATTTAAAATTATTAGGAACAAATCGCAGTAACAATGATTGCTTCTGAATTGATTACATTATTGGCATATAATTAAATCCATTAATAATGACTTACCATAAATAACAAGCACATATTATATGCAATACACATTTTTTTTTTAAGAAAGTTACTTTCAGGATTTATTTATTTTTTTCCTCACAGTGGTTTGCTTTCCATTTAGAACTGAATGGTGAACTTTACTTTTGTTTTGTTGCAAAATAAACCTTGAATTATCCGGCATGCCGGAAAATTCGAATTTCCCGGCGTGCTGGTCAATCTCGCTTTTTTCCGGCATGCCCGGATAATGCTGGGTAATAAGGTAATATTGCTGATATTTTCTGTTATAACTTAAGAAAAGTAAGAAATAGTCATGATGAGGGACAAGAGCCAAGGAAAGTGCCTTTTCAGCTAGATCTCCCCCCCCCCCCGCATAAAATTTATAAAAGTTATACTGCTCTAGTTCCGAGGCGGGCCACAAAATGGTTGGGCCCCTAGTTTTTGAATAGGCTGACATAGCCTCTCCTTTGGTCCTGGTTGTGTTAATAACTTATAAGAGCTTCTAAGTAATCCATGTGATGCATCTAAGTAATAGATTTTGATTTGCATGTTGTGTATAATGCAGGTGATGCATTTTGTTATTGCAATAGTAATCTTGAAAAATTGAGTTTCTTTTTTATATAATTGTTTCTTGAAGACTGTTGCTTATTGTATCAGGGATGACGTGTAGAAAAATTTTATTTTCTATCTTAAGTTATTCTCTTTTTTTTTTCTGATAGAATCATAAAATTTCCAGTAAAATACTTAGATTTGTGAATAGCATAACTTAGACCTGTAAGAAGACCAAACTAAAAAGAAAATAAAGAAAAATGGAACAGGCATAGAAGTGTATTTATCAAAAAATAAAATCTGGGGAATGTAAATTGCTTTTCTATTGGAGCAACCTCCTCTCGTGCCACTTAGCTTATGTTTATGGGCATACCTTGGCAAATCATTTTTAATTTTGTTTCAGCCTAAATGTGATCACTAACATAGGAGCTGACTTTCGCCTGATTTTATGTTCCTATATATATTTTTCTATTAACCGTTTGTTTTGAAAGTAGGGTCAATCTATTTTTAAAATCATTGAAGATAATGTCAATTGTAGACAAAACTATGTATGACTTTTAATCTGTTACCATTCTGAGCCAAAATAAAATTCAGAATCCTCATATTTGGAAGGTGGAGGTCTTAGCTCCTCATAAATAAAACTGATCATTGAAGTGCTAATCTTTAAATATCACACAATAACCAAAAATGGATTTGCTCCACTTTCAAAATAAATGAATCTTGTGTGTGTGTGTGTGTGTGTGTGTGTGTACGTACATTTAATAATGTGTGTCAATTTTAAAAAAGACTGAAGATAAGGATTTTCATTGAAACTTTCACTAACCCTTTCAACACCAGTTTTTTCTTTTGAAAGAAAAAGAAAACAGTCAAATTATGGCTTTAGTAGGTTAAATAAAGTTGGTTAAATCGGTATCTATCAGTGAAACGTTACACCAAAGCAGCGGTTCCCAACCTTTTCCCCTTTGCGAACTCATTCCAAGTCTGAAAAAAGTTGGCGAACCCCCTGGGGACTACATAATAGATTGCAAGCCAAAAAAAAAAAAAAAAAACCTGCCGACACAAACACAATAAAATTTAAGAATTTTTTTTTTAATTTGATGCTGCTCCATAGTTTACAAGAACGAACACTAATTGCAAAATGCAGAATTGCAAATATTGCTACGAACTAAAATGATAGCTGAAAATGTATATATGCAAAAACCCCAAAAATTTACCCAGTGAAAATTCTTTTTGAAGTTTAGTCAACTTTGAAAAAGTTTTAAAAATGGAATATTTGTGGTACAAAGAAGTTTAAAGTTTGACTCAAACATCTGACAGTTTCAATCTTACCTTAGGTTCAGCTTTCAATTTGTTTCAGTATTGATCTCCTTTTATAAAGAAAATCCTTCTTCATATAGAAACGTAGTCCAAAATTTACTAAAATTTAAAGTATATTTTTCTGACACAGGGATACATTTATCTCTTTTGCTAAATCAGAAGTCAGTAAAAGTATTATTTTTAGAAAAAAATTTCGAAGAACTGTGTCAGATTAACTAAATGGTCTTTTTTCTTTCATTAAAATTACAAAGGTGTCTGAATTTATGTCTTCTTGAAGAGGAGTGCGAGTTCCGCTGTTTCACTGCCTACATTAAGCGTTTGAATGCTGTAGAATTTTCTTGTCCTTATGCTATAAGTAAGTAATAAAATGCGTATATCTATATATATAAAAATGAATGTTTGTCTGTATGTCATCCATGAACTCAAAAACTACCCGGCAGATTTGGCTGAAACTTTCACCGTTTGTTATTTTTGGTACTGGGAATGTTTATAGAACAGTTCGAAAAAAATCCGATCGATAGTTCCTTTATTATTCCAATTTAAGTCACAATCCATTGGATAAATACGAATAAAATTATCGGCTGCAGAAATTAATTCGCGTGAAAGATCTCATTGATAAGAAGTTAGCTATTGCCATTTTTCTTGAGTTTGAACAAATAAATTCTTTCTTTATTGTTTTATGACTTTTCATGCAACGGGGGGATTTAAAACTTTTTCTATTTGATATTTTTAGCGATTGATTGATCTTGCAAACTGCGTGAGTACAAAATTTGAGTATAGTCACGGCTTCACTTGATACCTGGACCAATTATTATGAAAATTGCTAGATATATGTATTTTTCCACAGAGAAGGTGCATAATATGCTCATTGAAGCCACTCGCCACCAGGTGGCACTGCAGAGTAGCAACTTCTGCCCCGTTCAACCGATTGTCATGAAAATCAGTATAATGATGTATTTTTTTGTTGGCGTAGCAACGTGGTCGGGTACAGCTACTTGAAAAATAATAGAAACGCCTATAATTTATTCTAATTATTACACAAAAGTAATTTTTACAAAAATAAAAAATCTTAAAGCTCACCTACTACAAGAGGAAATTTCTTCACAAATTTCATTAATTCCTTACTTACATATGGTTGCATTCATCGATTTTTTTTACTGCGCAAACCTCACACTGACAAGCTTTACCCACGAAAATTTTCTGAAGTAATTTATTTTAGCATACTTCCTGTGGAATTATTGGGTTGCTAGCCCTTTTTAGACAATAAAGCTTAAAGTAAATTGTAGTTTATGCAGTGTGAAAATTATAGCAGCAAATAAATGCGTGATTGCATTTTTGGTGCACCACAAAAAAAGTGCAATAGCTCATGGTTGCACTCAAATGGTGAAGAAATTAAACTTCAAAAATCAATTAAAAATATTTCAGACGCTCGCATATGCTCTATGTAACGTTTTCATCAAATTTAATCAATTTTCCGATCAAAAGCTACTGAGAAAACCAACACCTTCATATTCTATCATCTAAGGACATTATATTCAAAAGGGGAGCTTTTTTTTTTCATGGGTACAATGCTATCATTCTTAATGGCAGTGGTAAAGCTGGCGCTTTGACTTATGTAATTCTTTAAGTTTAAACTATGTCAGCAAGTATGCTTTCAATGATAAGAGTATTGAGTGTGTGAAAGACAAATAAATAACTGTTGAACAAAATTTGTTTGAAATCGCTTGAATATTAGACGTCAACTCAAACAAGCATGTTAAGAGTCATTTTTTTTAAAGCTGGACAAAGTGAATGGGAGCCTGATAGTTGACACCTTCGATTTTCCTGAAACTTTCAGAATATGTTGCTAGTATTGTGATAAGACAAAGTGTAGCTTCTTTCTTCTCAAATTTGACTTGTTGGCAATTCAGTGGAGGTCAAAGTTTAAGGACGTGAGAAAAAAGAGCTTAATATATGATACCTTTGCTTCAAAACCAATGAGTGTACCAAGCCAATTTTTTTTTTTTGTGGATACTACTTGATATTAGGTACATGCTAGCCGAAATATTTTGGTCGCTCATTCATGGCTTTGAGGGCAAAGGTCAATTGAAAATGCTATTTTTTTTACTTTTTTTGCCTTGTTTGGGCCCGGATATCTGCTAAAGCCGTGAGTAACCCTCGGAAATAAGTATATACCTAACTACTCACCACAGTATAGTACTAAGAAAAACATGAAATATCATGGGTTACTCTTTGCTTTAGTAGTTAAACGGTCTCAAAGTCGATGATTTTTTAAAAATAGCCAAGTTTAGACGTCAATAACTCTGATCGCGACGCATCAGCAACTTTGGGACACAGCTGTAGTTATATTCCAAGTGGTCTATTTTAAGGTCCAGGTTAGAAACCCATGGCAACTAATAAACTTTTTTAGTTATACGGCCTCAAAGTTGAAAATTTGAGCTATAATTTCATTTTTTTTTTTTTTCAATTACTCTATGATTGGTGAGTTAGTAACTTAGAAAAACATCTGTAATTACATTCAAAGTGATATAGTTTTAGACTCAGGCCAGAAAACTTTGGGATCTAATCATCTTGCTTAATTAAACGGTCTCACAAAAATGATAATTTTAACATAAAGTGTCAAGTTTCAACTAAGCTAATCCACGAAAACAAGACTTTCAGACACAGCTGTAATTGTGCTCCAAGTGATGTAGTTTTAGAATCTGCTTCATACCCATGACACTTTTAAAATTTCAAAAAAATATATTTTTAATTCGAACTTTTACTTGTTCAATATAGTTAATAGCACGTGTTGAGTTTTCTCCCTTTTCAAAATGTATTTCTGAATTTTTTAAAAGTTTCGTACTTTATTTTATAGATGGCAGCATTAAATTATATGTAAAACCTATAAAACCGGATAGTAGTGGCTGATGTAGCCATTTTAAACAAACAACACTGAGCCGAAGCTTTGAAAGGCGGAGCATTCAAAACAAAATCTATCAACAACCAGCTTTTTTTAAATTTTTAGCAGAGAGAATGTTGGCCAGATATTGTGTAAAGGTAAGGTACTGCTTTTTTTTATGTTAACCAACTATTTTTTCATTTAAGTAGTTTACAAGTACTAGTGTTCAAATAGTTGTACTATTTTAATGAGACTTAACACGTGGTACAATAGCCGAAACTCAAATCCCACCATTATCTACTCGCAAAATAATGACTGAGAAGCTGTATGAAAAAATATTCTTTGATGAAACTGGATGGGCATTGCCAGTTAGAAAATTTTCAAAATTTAGTGATAAGCAGAAGAATTTTATGCGTCAGCTGTTTTTGGAAGGAGAGAAGACTTCCATAAAAATTACTCCCGAAAAAGCGGCAAAAGAAATGAGAGAAAAAAGAAATCTAAAGGGAGAAAAACTATTTTCGCCTGATGAGTATCTGACGACTCAACAAATTAGGAGCATGTTCTATCGCATGGCGTCTAAGATGAAAAAAGGAAAACTTGTGGAACATGATCAGACTCTTGAAGACAATGAGCAAGTAAGTTACTATACATAATGCATTCGCATTGAAAATTTAAAAATCTAAGATTTCCTTTTGCTTAATAGAATCGAAATATTTTTTTTTAAATAATTGATTAGATAAATATAAGGAAAACTTATTAGCTGATAATAGCTTTTTTTTATAATGGTAACCTTTAAATTTGAGTGTCTCTATCTTGTTAAACTTAAGTGTACTTTCCCTAGGAAGAAGATAGAAATGAAGTAAGATCAATTCTCCAGGAGATAAGGGCATTGGAGCTATAGGAAAGCCACCTTCAGAAGTTTCAAATGTAAATTTTTCTCCATGCAGCTCCAAACCTCGGGTCTGCAAGAGCAAATCTGTGCTGTATTTTGAGTTATATTTTGCCTTTTAAGTTTAGTAAAAAAAAATATTTATTTACTTTCAATTGTTTATTATTCATGTATGCAAATTTCTACTTTACTTACTTTATTGTGCAATTGAAATCCTATTTATAAAATACAGCATTGACTTATTTTGATTATAAAATCAAGAATGACATTAAGAAATAGGAAAATTGATTGTTTTGCGCAAATGAAGAGTGAAAAAAAAGGTTGTATTTGCAAAAAAAATTAACAAGTCCCATGGATATATAATCTGGGTCAAAAACTGAATGCTGGGGACTGAAGCTGTAATTACAGCTGTGTCTCAAAATTTTGACTTGTGGATTAGCGTAGTTGAAACTTGACATTTTATGGGTAAATTATCATTTTTGAAACCGTTTCATTAAGCAAGATGATTAAATCTCATGGTTTTCTCACCTGAGTCTAAAACTACATCACTTAGGGTATGATTACAACTGTTTCTCGAAGTTACTAACTCATCAGTCATAGAGTAATTGAAAAAAAAATAAGTTGAAATTATAGATCAAATTTTCAACTTTGAGACCGTGTAACTAAAAAAGTTTATTAGTTGCCATGGGTTTCTAACCTGGACCTTAAAATAGACCACTTCGACTATAACTACAGCTGTGTCTCAAAGTTGTTGATGCGTCGCGATCAGAGTTATTGACGTCTAAACTTGGCTATTTTTAAAAAATCATCGACTTTGAGACCGTTTAACTGCTAAAGCAAAGAGTAACCCATGCTATTTCATGTTTTTCTTAGTACTATACTGTGGTGAGTAGTTAGGTATATACTTATTTTCGAGGGTTACTCACGGCTTTAGCAGATATCCGGGCCCAAACAGGGCAAAAAAAGTTTGAAAAATAGCATTTTCAATTGACCTTTACCCTCAAAGCCATGAATGAGCGACCAAAATATTTCGGCTAGCATGTACCTAGTATCAAGTAGTATCCACATAAAAAAAATTGACTTGCTACACCCATTGGTTTTGAAGCAAAGCAATCATATATTAAGCTCTTTTTTCTCACGTTCTTAAACTTTGACCTCTACTCAAGGGCAAACAAATCAGTTTCTAAAAAAAATAAACTTCACTTTTTCTTATCATAGTACCACTAACACATCCTGAAATTTTTACGAAAATCGAAGACATCAACTATCAAAAGTGTCCAAGCTTAAAAAAAATGACTCTTAAAATTCCGCCATTACAATATTTTCGCGAACCCCCTTCCCTAATAGCAAAATTTCTTGCATCAATCTTGACAGATCTTGATATTATACTGACGGCGTCAATATTGACGTGTTTCATACTGCATAAAGCTTGCATAAAGATTAAAAAGCAATATTACAATAACAACACGTATGCAACATTGCATTCATCTTAAAATATCAATATTGGTATTACCTTACAATAACAACATTGCATACATATTGACGCCGTCAAGATGTATTGATTTCATGCTGTCGCCGTCAAGGTAATTAGTACACAATAGAACAGGTGGACCTGCGTTGATACTTGCGCATGCGCACAGTTCTTTCTACCCAGCGTCTCTCGAATTGCTGGCACATCTTCATCCTTCGACGTACGATTTCAGTCGGTTCAGAGGAGCTGCACGTGGCGTTGTCGTTGCGTTCTTTAGGCTTCGTTAAGTTGGTTGCTTAGTTATAGTGTGGAATAGTATTGTTTTAGGAATAACTTATGAATGACTGATAACTGCATTTGTTTATTAATATAGCACTAAACAAGTCATATCGCAGACGATGTGCGATCAATGTTAGAAATGGCCAAAAATAACTTTTTTCGTCCCTAGACTTCGAAACGAAGGACATGAAGCCCAGAATTTCGTATTATCACTTCAAACTCATGAGTAAGATTAATTTTATTCAATGGTTATTTATGTTATTCTTTAAGAAAAATTCATGTGTTTTGTCCGTGGGATATTTTCAATGCTGACATCCATTTGGAAATGTACTTTATTGTATTTAGTTACTTATTTATTATTTTACTTTCTTTATTCTTAAATGTGTTATAAAAACTTCCGCAATTATTCCTAACTAGGCATTTTATGTCTTTATAATACAATTAGAAGCATGAATTTATAAAATAAGTCAAGTATTACGCAAAACGAAGAAACTTTCATTTTTTAAATTAATTTGTGAGTACTATTAATACCTTTATATGAATTTCCGATCAGATGTCAGCTTTAAGGAAATATTCTTAGGCTAGAAAACTATCTTGAAGAATAACAGAAATAATTACAGAATGAAATTTAATTCTCGAGTTTCAAGTGAAAATAATACAAAGAAATAAATAGATAAAACACCTTGCAAACGTGCTGATTTCATACTGTCATGTCAATGTATCCTGACATTTTCCTGTCACATCAATACGTATGCAATATTACAAAAGCAAGATCATCTTGCCTAGACCTTGATTTCATGCTGTCATGACAACATCTTGATATTATCCTGTCATATCAATACGTATGCAAGATTACAAAAGCAAGATCATCTTGCCTAGACCTTGATTTTATGCTGTCATGACAACATCTTGATATTATCCTGTCATATCAATACGTATGCAATATTACAAAAGCAGCCTACCTTGATATTTTCCTGATATTATGTTGCATACACCTTGTCAGCCAATATTGTGGCAGCCTGCTGACAGCATAAAGGGAGTAACATAACAACATTGAGGCAGCATTAATGCAAGATGATTTTTCTTGCATGTCAACCTTTATGCAATACTGAGGCAAGATATTTTGCTTACTGGGTTAGTACCTCTCGTGAACCACCGGTTGAGAACCTCTGCACTAAAGTATCAGTGTAACTGCAGAAAACTAGTGGGATATGCACTCCACTAAATTTCAAGCTTATTTATTCCATAGGGAGTTTTGGAAATATCTGCGGGACACATATGTCCCACCGGGGTCGAAAGGGTTAAGTGCAATAATATTCAATGACAGAAAATCACCAAAGATTTTTTCTATTTAAGTTCACTATTTTAAAAAGATTTTAGTTTTATGCCTTGTATATGTGTGTATGTGTTACCGAGATAACTCTTTGGTGATACTATGATTATTTTGTTACTGAAATGAAAATTATTTTTGATTTTTAAAATTGTTAATAAGTATTAAACTTAGTAGAAGAGTTGTTTCTATTCAAGATGAAAGTTATTATTTAAAAATAAAAGTTGAAAAATATCTTGAATGTGTGATTATTTCTTCTGCTGTACTTAATGTGCTAGAGGAGCATTTGAAAGACAAATTCCAGGCTAATGACAACATCAAAGAGAAAGGAAAATAAAAAAATATTTTTCTTCATTCGTCTTTCAATCTCCCAATTTTAACCCTTTTTTCCACCTATTTTTCCTTTAATACTTGAGTATACAAAAGGTGAAATAGGCCCCTATCTTTTTAGATGATAGGGACTGTTTACTTGGATGCATTCTAATGTATGCAAGATTAACAAAAAGCAGTGAAAATCTAATTAGACTGAAAGGCCGCTTTGAATTTGCTAATTGGACAATGCAACAGCAGAATCTGGGAAGATTATTGTTTTATACTTAATCTTATCATACATTTCCACTAGACATGCAGAGAAACAATAGCAAATACAGTTGAATTCGGTTAATACGAAATGTCAGTAATCTACGAATTTGTTCGTATTAGCCACATTATTCGTAACAACCGTGAATATGTAAAATGGGGAAGAAAAAATGCATCTGTATATTTTACTATGTATGTATTTGTTATATAACATAATACATTGCTAGTCATTTATATGTCTAACGTTTCACAAGCTGATAGATATTTTCTTTTTATACCACCCACCATTGGTTTGTAAAGGATTACCAGAAAAAGCGGCATTTAATTCGTAAGAAACATAGTCTGTCAGGCTAAATACTGCGGATTTGTCTCCTTCATGAACAGAAGAGATAAACTAAGTTCCAACATTATATACCTGCCTCATTGATGTTCTCGGGGAGAATAAAATATGTGTGGGACAGGTGGTAACTCTCTCCCAAATGAAAAGATATTGTTTTCCTCCTAAATAGACCTACCTGTTCAAAAGTAAGAAGCAACAGTATGAGTTTCAACTTCAACACCAATCATTCACAGAATAGCAATAGGGGGAGTAATGGCTTAGCTCTAACAATAGCCCAGCCCAATGTTCCTTACAGTTCAATGTGCACACCCTCCACCCAGGGGAGTGCACAGGGGGAGAAGGGACCAGAGCCCGATCATTCTGATATTGAACATGGGGCTCATTTGTATTTCAGGGCCCCCGTAGGGCCTCACTAAGATTTTTGAAGACACTGGGCATGAAATTAATTCTGCCCCCCCCCACGCCCCCTTATTCTGAAGCTATGAAATATTTCAATACTTGTGTATTAACACAACCATGCTAAATTTGGTGGTAACCTCATATCACAATGTTTAAAAAGAAGAGATATGGTATACAATAATTATATAAGATGGTGTTAAACTTTGCCAGTTTACCGTAAACATCAAAGGTATTTATTTTATGATATAACTTTTAATAATATATACAGACTAAACTTGGAGTGGTTTTGAGATTTGCAAAGAGATCAATTTTTTAAGGGGAATTTTTATCAACAAATAAAGAGATTTTTCCCTTCTCTTTGTTTTTGTAAAAATATCAATGACATCATTATACTCTAGATTCTGAGTGAAATCATAATTTATTTTTAATTAGCATGATAAATTAAGGAGATTTTGAGCCCCCCTGAAATCTAAGAGCAGGCGCCTGTGCTCCACTTGCCCCTGCGGTAATCAGGCTCTGGCAAGGGACATCTGTTGGCCTGGGCCCGAGCCTGAAAGGGGCTTAATATTTTTAAAACTAGGGGTGAAATATAGCGGTAAACAATACAGAGGGGGGCTCAGAAAAGCCATTTGTGACAGGCCCCCTCCATATTGTATATCTCTATATTTCACGCCTAGTTTTAAGAATATTGGGCTCTCGTCAGGCTGGGGCCCAGGCCAACAGATGTCCCTTCTCTCCCCTCCCCCCCCCCCACCTGTGCATGCCCCTGCGTGGGGGCAGCATTGATGCAGTCACTGTCAGTTACAATTTTCCGGTGCCATGTGAAAAAGATAGAATATCTCTCACCACTTGACAACTAAAAGACAAGTAGGAAGTTACTCAAAGGATTAGGAATGCATGGTGAGCTTTCTGTAATGGCAAAGTGTCACGAAAAAAAATAATAATGAATAAATTTTCGATCAGAAGTTTTGTTCATCTTAACCGAAACTTTCTTTCTGTTCTTCGTAATATCCATGACATTTTTCATGTAGTTCAATAGTAAACTAAACTTGATTTACAAAATGTTCGTTTTAGCCGTGATTTTGTATTAACAGAGTTCAACTATATTAGTTTTTATAAAACTAATTTTATAACACTAACATATCTCAAAGCCGCAAGAATAGTAATTTCACTAAGAGACCAATTTTACTGCTGTGAAACCACTCATCGGAATGTTAATTTCTGTGAAATGTCTGTTGTCTGTATTAACCAAAGCAGTGGCGAATCCAGGGGGACAGCTATGAGGCTGCAGCCACCCCCAGAAGGGAACTAATATTTTAGTGTCTATATATCTTAATGTCAAATATTTTTTAAATGACTTAATTTCCTACATTCATCCTATCTTTATCATTTCATTTGCTTTCCCTCTTTTTACGGTTGATACACAAATCTGTACCAGTAACAGGGATTTTAGTTTTCCGAAATTTCCTTTCGAATTAAGGAAATTTTTGCTCTATCTGTTTCAAAAATTTGTTTATTTGCTCCCTAAAAGAAGGAAGGCAGAAAAAAAGTGCAGACCTCATAGCTACTTTTTTTTTCTTTCTTTAATTGTGGCGTTTAGAATCAATTCAGAAAATTTGTCTTCGTTCTCGTTGTTTTTACTTTGCGAGTTTTCACGTTTTCCTTTTCTAATTTCGTCTACACTCAAAAATTTCATTGGCAATTTACCTCCCCCCCTAGATAGCAGAAAATAATGTAATATAGTTTTTAAAAAATGCTTTCGTTTGCACAGGGGTGCCCACCCTTCTAAGGGTAAGGGCGCACCCCCCTAAATATCAGGAAGATCGCCCTAAAAAAGTAAAAAAAACTTCTCAAAACAACCCCCCTAAAATGTTCAATGGCGTGAAGTCTGTGCCATAACCCCCCCCCCCTAGGTGGGCAGCCCTGGTTTACATCAATGAACTTTGGTGATGTCAAGGAGACAGAAAATTTCAATAACCTCAGTCGCCCCCAGAATAAAATCATGGATCGCCACTGAACCAAAGCTACCGATAATAATTGGCGCATACAGATTCGTGTTCCTGAGTATCACGTGATTGAATTGAAGTCTGTTGGCGGCCGCCTACAAGACGTTGTCAAAATGGAAGCGTCATTGAAATAAAGTTATACGATTAAAGTTTGTTTTCGTCTGAAGAAATCAGCATAGATATATTTGATATGATACGTGAAGTTTTCAACCATGAAGCAGTTTAGAGCCAGTACTTTTTGCTAGTATAGTCAAACCTCCCTTAACTGGCACTCCCAGATAGCGGACAGTTTCTGTATCCCCAGACCCTCGAGATAGGCATATAGTGTGTTTCACTTCTCGTTAGCAGACCGTAAATCAGCCGAGTTTCATTTTATTTTTCTGTGTCTGGTAAGAGTTTGCTCAGCACTGCTTTTGTGGTAAGCATGTTTTCTACTCTTTTCTGAAGCTCTGGGGCTAACCAGTACAGTTCTGATAAGAGGATTATCACCCCTTTTTCTCCAAAAACAGGAGTTATTCAAGTCGAACTTTTAAGTTGAACCGTATGAAAGTTTTGTTTTTATTTCATACACGAAATTCCAGCAAAAAACAGAAGAAAAAATATCTTTCTCCTTTTACACAGTACCTTGCTTTATCAGTTTGCATGGGAGAGGAATTCATTGAAAAAAAAAAACTCTAATGCAACTTAAGCCCTGATTTCCTAGGAGCGAACTCACCGATCTTCGGTGTCGACCCCTCGCCGAGGGGAAAACTTGATTCTTCTGCGCATACGCTCCCGAGCTAAATCGTCCTTTTCGACTTCTTTGCGAATCTAGTGATTATGTGGTCAATGTTTACATCAAACATCAATGTCTCTGTGGATATTCAAGAGAGAAAGTTCCACAAGGCGTTCTTCACACATTGAGGCTCTTAACCAGGTTTTTAAACGCCGCAATGTCGAGAAGGTTCGCTAACTTGTGGCAATACTTGGCAATGCAGCTATGAGTCGAAGAAGGCAATTTATTCCAGGATACATGTCCTTGTCACATTCTTCGATAAGTTTTATGATACATGGAGGGAAATCTTTAACTGGATTTTGATTCTTTTCCCGTGTCCACTTCGCGACCCGCAGTTGATATTCAACTTGCAGCGATGATGTATTAACTGGCAAAATAAAATACATCATGCATAAAAAACTGGCAAAATTTATAAAAATCCCCTAATTTGTGTAAAACTTCGTTATTAGTACCTGCTAGCAGAGTTTGCGGCAAAAATGCTTTAAGATTGAAAATATCCATGATGTCCGAGGAGAAACAGTCTTTAAGCTCAGAAATTACATTGTCCTGTAAGGGAAAATAAATTACTTTTCGAAAATATTCTGGGCTATTTGCGGGCACATTTACTCCCTGCGTTTGACGAGACACTATTCCAGGTTTTTAAAGAAAAACCTATTTGCCAGAATTTGTTTATAAATATCCAACAAAAATTACTTTAACCCCTGTCCCACCCCCTTCTTTACTTTTTTTTTAAAGCAAAGTCTCTACATTGCCTCGTTTCTTAGAGGTACCAGGTATTTTGTGTTGAGGTATGCATTGCAGTCTATATATAACTGCAAAATATGCTGCTTCAAACTGCTTAAAGCCAGAGCTCTCAGCACGAAAATCTTTCTAATTTAAATACAAAAACACTTCCCCCACCCCTATATTTGCGCTTGGATATAATTTAAATTTGTACACAAATTGGGAGATCCTCAATTTCTTCTTCGAAAAAAATCTGTAACTGGAAGATTAAAAAGGATCTGGAGGGTAGTGTTTGTTCTGGTTAAGGCGGTGGGGTCATGACCCCCCCCCCCCCCTGGATCCACGCTTGTCACCCCTCCCCCTTAATTTTGCCCTTGGATATAATTTAAATTTGTACACAAACTGGGTGATCCTCAATTTCTCTTTCGAAAAATATCTGTAACTGGAAGATTAAAAAGGATCTGGTGGGTAATGTTTGGTTTGGTTAAGGGGGTGGGGTCATGACCCTCATGATCCCCCCCCTCTTGGACATACGCTTTTCCTCTCCATAAATTTTGCGCTTGGATGTAATTAAATTTTTTATACAAACTGGGTGATCCTCAATTTCTCCTTCGAAAAAATCTGTAACTGGAAAAATAAAAAGGATCTGGTGGGCAATGTTTGTTCTGGTTAAGGGGAGTAGGCTCATGATCCCCATGACCCCCCCCCCCTTGGATCCACACTTGCCCCTCCCCCCCTTAATTTTGCACTTGGATATAATTTAAATTTGTTCATAAAGTGGGTGATCCTCAGTTTCTCTTTCGAAAAAATCTGTAACTGGAAGATTAAAAAGGCTCTGTTGGGCTATGTTTGGCCTAGCTAGGGGGGGGGGGTCATGACCCCATGACCTCCCCCTTGACCCACACTTGCCCCCCTCCCCCACAATTTTGTGCTTGGATGTAATTTAAATTTGTTCACGAACTGGGTGGTCCTCAATTTCTCCTTCGAAAAATTCAGTAACAGGAAAATGAAAAAGGCCTTATTGTGTAATTTTTGGTCTGGCTAAGGGGGGGGGGGAGGGTCATGACCCCATGACCCCCCTTTGGATCAGCGCTTGTTGAGAAGGGGGGTCCGGACCCCATGACCCCCCCTTTGGCTACGTCCTATGGGTGGATGTTTGTTACTCTTTCAAGCAAAGACTACTGAATGGATTTTAAAGAAACTTTACAATAATATAGCTTATGCATCAGAATAACACATAGGATATGTTTCGTCTCGTTATGGGGTGCAAAACCCCCATAGGGGGGCAATAATAAACTATTTTCATACAAATTCTCTAATATGGGGGTGAAAAAATACTTGATCGTATTAACATTGTGTCCATCGAAAGCTTTGATTTTTCTGCTGAAGATGGCACCGGTTCGAAATTTCTAAGTAGAAAAAAAAACGAGCTATAACATTTTTAGTTCCATGTTCGAAGGCTATCCTCAACGCAATACAGAATTTAGGGTATCATCTCAACTCCCTGGCAACAGCTACCATTGTTGTATTGTTGACTCTTTTTGCTTTTCGTCTGACTGTTCAAGGCTTTTCTCAAGTGAAATCTCAAAGTATTTTTGCAGAAGATTGGCGAAAAATAAAATGATTTGGCTGATTATTTTCCATTTTAATGCAACTTTGATGCAATAAATGTTTTTTAAATTTATTTGTGTTGACTGGACATTTACTCATTATCCAATTGACCAGCAAAAGAATCTCGTCAAACGTTTTTTGGGGAAAGACTTCAATAGCTAATTAAGGCATTGAGCAATTTTTTCAACTGTCGCTTTTTTAAGCTAAAAACAACGAAATACTGTTTCTCTGTTTTCACCATGTAATCAAAATATCGCCATTAAAAAAATCTTTAAATCTTCTATTAACATGTAAAATAATCCGCCAAATTAAGCAAATCCACAAACAGTACAAAAACTTCCATTAATTTGACTTTTTGTGCTATTTCAAACAATTGCTGAATTTTATTGTGGAAACATTTCGGTTGAAAATGTGTAGCATCGTTTTATAGTCACTAGAAGTATCTCAATATTTGGGGACAAAATTTCTTCAACGAAAATTAGTAACACACAATTTTAAAAGTAGGGAGGGGGAGCCTTATCCAAGGTATCCCAAAACTGTTTTTTGGGTAATTTGGTGAAATTTGGTAATATTTTAAATCGCAGAAAGAACCCATAGAAACTTCCCAAAATAACTAAAGCAATTATAGGAGGATTACCGGCGGCTGCATTTTTTTAAACAGTTTGGACTTCAATAGACATATAGAGAAGGTTTTAGACTACGTTCAAAGAAAAAAAAAATCCTTACTTATTGGTGACTTTGCTTGTTTGTTTGTAATTCTTTCACTCCTTCCTATTCAACTTCACTCGAATTGGAATTTTTATGAATTACCCATACAAACTTCCTTACTACTCTGAAATGTTTTCCTGATTTACGTGATTTTTTGGGTTTCTCCCCAGTTTCGCCGACATTTTTGGTACACATATGTGCCCCTATGTGATCTTGTGCCCATTGTTTTTTGGCGTGAATTCCTCCTAGGGGGGTGGAGCAATGGGACGTTTTTTGAGTTTTGCGTGACTGCTATTCCCCAGGAAGTAACTGGCGGAATCAGACAAAATTTGGTCCATATGTTGTCCCTAACAGGTGCAGATGATGATTCAATTTTGGTGTCAATAGCTCAAACGGGGGTTGAGCTATAGAACGTTTTTTGCCGTCAATTGTGACTGCTGTATCTCAATAAATAATGAACGTAATCAAACAAAAATTTATCGACAAGTAGCCCTTAGAGGGTGTAAGAAATGATTCTATTTTGGTGTCAACAGCTGAAAAGGGGGGTGGCGCAATCGAACGTTCTTTTTTTCCATTGTGAGTGCCATATCTCAAGAAGTAATGCTACGTTCTGGATGAAATTTGGAATAAATATGAATCCATATGTAAACAGGCGTTGGTTTAATTTTGGCGCCAATCGTTCCATGGGGGACTGATTTTTTTTTATTTGTGCGAATAAAAATAGCTTTTTAATTGCAACAATAAGAAAGATAAATCGTAACAGACTGTCGTCTGCGTTCAGCTCGTGCTTTTAATTGCATGGAAATGATCCGAAATATTATCTCAATGATTTAAAATTTTTAACTGTTGCCATCTTGATTTTGTTAACAGATAAATGTTGGTAATTATTTTAAGCAAGGCTTTTAAAATAATTTTCAATTTTCATTCTTTGCTTTGCTTTTGAGATAAATCAGGAATTGGGATGGTCATCAAGTTTTGGCATGTGTAATTTTGTTTTCGTTGGGAATATTGCTTCCTCGTTAAGCATGGGGAGGGATCAGAATTATAAGAAAGATATAGAAGAAAGTTTCGTGATGGCCACAACATACTAGTTTGGTAACGATTTGACATCTGCCTGTGTTAACTATTAACGTGAATCGATTAAAATACTCGATATTAGCCGCGGATAAAAGCTAGTATTCCATAAGGTTCAACCGAGGTGTGAGGAAGATAAGCTCCTAAACTTAAATTTGTTTCTATTTAACTTGCGATTCCTCGTCTCTTTAACAATCGGTTCGAATGGTTTCGTCATTTGATTGAGTATTATTACTGTCACGGATCCGGTGCAGCTTCAACTTTCTTGAAAGGACGACACAATTCATGAGAAAAAACACAGGAGATTTATTTATAATATGTACAGGAAAGATCGTTAACAACTGATACGACACGATACGCACCTTCATCTTCTCCGCCACGATGTTGATTCGCTCCCGTGCGAAGTTATGAACGTCTTCCAACCGGGCCTGGAGATCCTGGATGCACTCCTCTGGCGATGAAGGCGCATCCAGAGTACGAACGAAGACGAGATCACAAGGTAGCCGAAGTTCTCGTCCGAAGAGCATCTGAGATGGGGCATTTCCGGTAGTCTCGTGGACAGCACTGCGGTAGGCCAGCAGGAACAAAGGTAGCTTCTTGTCCCAATCCTGTTGATTTCTGGAGACCATAAGCGAGAGATTATTCAAGGTTGTGCGGTTAAATCTCTCCACCATGCCGTCCGATTGTGGGTGTAGTGGTGTAGTCCTAGTTTTCTCAATTCCGAGAATTTGACATAGGCCCTTAAACACAGAAGAGATGAAATTCCTCCCTTGATCGGAATGAATCTGCAAAGGTGCACCATATCTCGAGATCCAATGCTGGACTAGAGTACTAGAGTCTCTGTTACGGTGGTGGCTTCTTGATCTGGAATGGGATATGCTTCGGGCCATTTAGTGAAATAGTCAATGGAGACTAGAATGTATTTGTTCCCGTCAGCAGTTCTTGGTAGAGGACCCAGGATGTCGATCCCGATTCGTTCGAAAGGAGCTCCAACGTTGTACAGATGTAGCTTCCCTCTGCTTCTTTTCTTCGGTCCTTTACGGGCAGCACAGGCGTCACAAGAATGGCACCATTTCTCCACGTCATCTTTCGCCTTGTTCCAGAAGAAGCGCTCTCGAACCTTATCCCAGTAAGCAAAATATCTTGCCTCAGTATTGCATAAAGGTTGACATGCAAGAAAAATCATCTTGCATTAATGCTGCCTCAATGTTGTTATGTTACTCCATTTATGCTGTCAGCAGGCTGCCACAATATTGACTGACAAGATGTATGCAGCATAATATCAGGAAAAGATCAAGGTAGGCTGCTTATGTAATATTGCATACGTATTGATATGACAGGATAATATCAAGATGTTGTCATGACAGCATGAAATCAAGGTCTAGGCAAGATGATCTTGCTTTTGTAATCTTGCATACGTATTGATATGACAGGAAAATGTCAGGATACATTGACATGACAGTATGAAATCAGCACGTTTGCAAGGTGTTTTATCTATTGATTTATTTGTATTATTTTCACTTTAAACTCAAAAAATTAAATTTCATTCTTTAATTATTTCTGTTATTCTTCAAGATAGTTTTCTACCCTAAGAATATTTTCTTAAAGCTGACATCTGATCGAAAATTTATATAAGGGTATTAATAGTACTCGCAATTCAGTTTAAAAAATGAAAGTTTCTTCGTTTTGCGTAATACTTGACTTATTTTTAAATTCATGCTTCTAATTGTATTATAAAGACATAAAATGCCTAGTTAGGAATAATTGCGGAAGTTTTTATAACACATTTAGGAGTAAAGAAAGCAAAATAATAAATAAGTAAATAAATACAATAAAGTACATTTCCAAATGGATGTCAGCATTGAAAATATCCCATTGACAAAACACATGAATTTATCTTAAAGAATAACATAAATAACCATTGAATAAAATTAATCTTACTCATGAGATTGAAGTGATAATACGAAATTCTGGGCTTCATGTCTTTTGTTTCAAAGTCTAGGGACGAAAAAATTTATTTTCGGCCATTTTTAACATTGATCGCACATCGTCTGCGATATGACTTGTTTAGTACTATATTAATAAACAAATGCCGTTATCAGTTATTCATAAGTTATTCCTAAAACAATACGATTCCACACTAATAACTAAGCAACCAACTTAACGAAGCCTAAAGAAATGCAACACCACGTGCAGCTCCTCTGAACCGACTGAATCAGAGGTCGAAGGAGGAAAATGTGCCAGCAAAGCGAGGGACGCTGGGTAGAAAGAACTGTGCGCATGCGCAAGTATCAAGGAAGGTCCACCTGTTCTATTGTGTACTTTGCCTTGACGGCGACAGCATGAAATCAATATCATCTTGACGGCGTCAACATGTATGCAATGTTGTTATTGTAAGGTAATATCAATATTGATATTTTAAGATGAATGCAATGTCGCATACGTGTTGTTATTGTAATATTGCTTTTTAATCTTTATGCAAGTTTTATGCAGTATGAAACACGTCAATATTGACGCCGTCAGTATAATATCAAGATCTGTCAAGGTTGATGCAAGAAATTTTGCTAGTAGGGATTGAGTGTTTTCGAGACACCAAATTGTCCTCGAGTCACACTACTCTGTATTTCTTTTCAGAACATCTGAAATCCTTGATCGAGGAAGTAGTAACTGCCACCTACATGTTTTACCGTCGTCAGATTCCCATTTTCGGTACAGTACGCCGTTACGTAAATGGAGTGAGTTCCATAAAGCCCAGTATCTTTTTGTTGCAGGACTGAAGATGGAAACGTCCTGCCTGTTGGGTTGCCGACAGTCACTTTCCATGAACTCGAAAATTGGTTTTATGTCCGGGTCTTCAAGTTGATCTTTTCGGACATGGTCGTCACTCCATGGATCAGGTTCTGATGATGTTGAGGTCACTGTCACCTGACAGGCAGAAGGGCTAGTCGTTCCATACTGTTTCTCGATTCGGGAACAATAGTGGCAGTTCTCAGGACAGGGTCTCCTTGATAAAGCGTCTGCATTACCGTGAGACAACCCTTTTCGGTGCTTGATCTCCATGTCATATTCCTGGAGCCGCTGTATCCACCTGGTCTTCCGGGTTTTTAAAGTTCAAAAGCCAAGTCAACGAGGCATGAATTGTCCGAAGTAGAAGTTTTCGGCCATAGTCTTTCTTGGTGATTTCATTCAGCCGCCGGTAATCGACACAAAATCTGGTGGAGCCATCTTTCTTTCGGACCAAGACGATGGGAGAGGAACAAGGACTGGACGAGGGTTCGATGACATCATTCTCCGGCATCTCTTTCAGGAGGGTCTCAACCTCTTCCTTCTTGGCGAACGGTAGCGACGGTAGTCGTCCTGGATGCTGTTTAATAGGGGGGTGTTCTCCAGTGTTGATCCTATGCTGCGTCAAATTTGTCCGGCCCACATCCTCCGATGTAGATGAAAACAGATGCTTGAAATCGTCCACCAATTGTTCCGCAGCAGTTCTTTGATCTTTCGATAATGGCGCACTCCCAATTAACTTCGATGTCAAGGACTTAGAAGACACAGTCTCGGGGGAATTGATTCTTCTAATGATGCAGATTACTGGAGTACAAGTTGCCAATACTTCACCTTTCCGGATATTCCTTGTGCTTTCACTCACGTTGGCGACTCTCACAGGAATTACATCCTTAGAAAGGTCCACAAGAGCAGATGCTACCAGTACTCCTTTTGGGTTATTGCTCAAGTTGGGGTATTCAATGAGTCCAAATCGAAAACTATTGCTTTCTTCAATGGAGCCAGGTATTAATGATTCTGACCTTGAGGAAATTGATAAATTTGTTTTGGCTATTATTTGATGAGCGGATTTTGCATCACTTTCTGCGGGGAAAACGGCGATGTCTTCTCTCATCGAGTGCAGCTCATTAGTTCTGAAGTCGAGGTTGAAGTCATACTTCTTTAAAAAGTCCAATCCGAGAATGAAGGGGTCCGTGATATCAGCAACGAATGCGGTATGATGGTAAGTTTACCTTCAATCTCGATCTTGTCACCTGTCACAGTTTGGAGGGTAACGCAGGGCGGCGTCCATAGAATGTTGAGTCCAAATTCACGAGCCACATCTGTCCTAATGATTGTCACATTGACTCCAGTGTCGACAATCAGTTTGCAGGAATTCCCATTTACATGTGCGTAAATGAAAAATCCATTACTGCCACTACTAGAAGAGGAAATCTGCAGAGCTCTGGTGGTGGTGATTTCCTTCCCTCGCGTAGCTTGGCGAACCGGACAACTCCTTCGCAGGTGCCCTTCACTACCGCATTTCCAGCTTTTCTGCTCTTGTTTCTTTTTGGCTGTTATGCTGTTCAGACGTCTTGCCAAGTCATCGAGTTGTCTTCAAGTTCAGCAAGGTGGGACGACCTGGAATCAGACTCATCAGCTTCCTGAGTCCGGATTAGATGGCGATCCACACGGGTTGCTTGCTGGGCGACCTCCAACTTCATCGCATACACAACAGCAGAATTCAGGTCTTTGACATCCGCCATCCGTAGAGCTTTCTGGAATCCCGAATCTCGAACCCCGTCTATGTAGTAGTTGAGTGCCAGGTTGTCTCGAACTTCCGCAGGACAGTCGCAAAAAGCAAGATGAGACCGTCTCTCGACGTTCGCCGCTAGCTGACGGGTTTCCCCGGTTTTCTGGAAACGGGACTTCAACCGGAGTCGGCTGAAATCTTTCTGGCACTTCTCACCGAAGCGAAGCTCCAACGCATATGTGAGAGTGGCGAAATCCAGTCGCTGGCTGTCCGGAAGGTTCTGCGTCACCTCTCAGGGATGCTGCAAGATGACAGGCTTTGGTAACCGAGTCCCATCTATTTGCTTCGGAAACTATCAGGAACTGCGTCTTATACACTTGCCATGAAGACTTGCCGTCAAATGTGGCGAGCTTAATTGAAGGTCGTGTAGCTGAGTGTACAAAGTCAGCAGAATCGCTCCCAGAAGTCGCCAATTTCCTTTCCAGGTTTTTAATTTTCTCATCCACATGATTTTCAGCTGTTGCGATACGGTTTTCTACTGTTTCAAATTTTTCATCAATAGCATCAACTCGATGCTCTATCTCATTAAATTTATTTTCCATCACAGTCTTTACCGAACTAAGGTCGTTTTTAATTTCCTCTTTGTTAGAAGCTAAATCATTTTTCAGCACCGTTAAATCTTTTTTCAATTGTTCTTGATTAGCCGCAATGTCATTTTTTAATTGGTCTTGATTTGCTGTAAAATTTGCAGTCAAATCACTTTTTAATTGGTCTTGATTTGCCGTGAAACTTGCAGTCATATGACTTTTTAATTGGTCTTGATTAGCCACCATATCACTCTTCACAGAAATGATTACGTCAAGAAGTTATTTTAATTGTTCATCCATTTCGCGAGTAATCACCATAAAAAAATAAAGTTCAAATTCAAACAGTGTTTATGAAAAAATGTCCAAGGTCACACTTACTCCAAGAAAGTCCTGAAGAAGCCCCACGTTGGGCGCCATTTGTTACGGATCCGGTGCAGCTTCAACTTTCTTGAAATTACGACACAGTTCTTGAGAAAAACACAGGAGATTTATTTACACTATGTACAGGAAAGATCGTTAACAACTGCTAAAGTAATCATCAGCAATTAAGCAAATAACAATCAACACCGTAAACTCAACTGTTAAACACGTATTTATATCCAAATACGAAAAACAATACAGCGAAATGCCTCGCAATAAACAGAACTAATACACACAGAGCAAAATAAATGCTCTCAGCTCAACAGCTCAGTTGAGACTGACTTTTTATGCCGCAGAGGCTATTTATAAATCCTTGAAAAGTTTCCAGAATGTTCCATTGAGGAGTTTCGAGAACATTCTACAAAAATATCTCGTACTTTCTTTTTATTCATTCACAAATTTTATCAATGAAAAAATAGGGGGACCGTACACTTCAGTCGAATGTCAGGGGGTTGTATATTCATTACAAGAAACTATTTACAGGTTAAGTTACTACAATAATTTTAGATGAAAGATAATGGAATAAACGCCCAAATTTAGCTAGATTACGACAAATTAATCATAAAAATAATTACTATTTATAGAATTTGTAACATTATTATTATCATTTTACTTTGAATATTAATCGCCTTTCCCTGAAAAATTACGAATGTAACGATGTGTGGTTTCGATTATCAGTTCCCTGTCTCTCACGATGACATCGATGTATACATACATAGATGCACTCAGTTTTTAATAGTGTGAGATGAGCATTTGGAACTTCAATTAAACCTTCTATGGTAGAGGCAACACCATACTAGCCGCGTTTACAACACACTTTTTGACCCGGTAAACACCCGCTCTGGATCCGCAAAAAACCGATTGAAAAATTCCCCGTTCCCATGTGAAAAGAGGTTTCCCCAGAAAGCGGTTTTTACCCAGCATTCTTAGCGGCTAGTAGACGAACTTGTTTCGCGTAATGCATTCTGGGTAAAAACTCCGCTTTCACCTGGCTGCTTTCACTCCAGAAGCAAGCAGGAGTAGAGGATTCCACATATACCCCGCAAATAACCGGAATGCGGTGAAAAGCAGGTTTTTCCGGGGTCGAAAGTGTCCATGGAAACGGCCCTACAGGAGACTGAATCTGGTGTGGTGTTGGTAGACGGGGGGGGGGGTCAATTTTTTTTACATTGTATATGTGTTCTGGCCCGAGAGAATCATCTTAAATTTAGGTGCGGTCCTCAGGTAAGAAAAGAAATAGCATAAACCAGGACGACTGAATCAACACTACACTAGATACCGTCCCTAGTGTGGTGTTGACTGAATAGCGTAACCGATCACCACTGAACAGCATAATCAAGCACAGCCTTAAAGTTTAAAATCTTTGTATCATTCAAATAATGACTACAACTGCGAGATTAAATAACTTAAATCGATTTTCTTTTGTTTTAGTTGGTTTGTGATTCAGTTTTAAAGGACTATGTTAATGCAAGCTAATTTACTGTTAAGAGATCAAATTTTAAAGGGTATTCTTTTGTACTTGAGGTATATATTAACGGTAAGGTTTTCGGTGCTAATGTTTTGTTCAAACTACTTTCTTTCTTTTTTTTTTTTTTTGTTTTACAAACTTAAATTTTTTAACCATTTGTTTTTGTTTTAAATTTTTAAATATTTCGGCAGGGTTACGGTAACGTGACCTATTTGGCGAGATCCTCAATAATTAATGGAGTTGGAGGAATATTTTATATTTTGATGTAATTTTTTGTGGTATTGTTTTCTTTAATTTGTTTGGAGGATCACTTAAAATTTTAATTGAAAGCTTAGTGGTCTTTTTTTTCTTTAAAAAAAGTTTACATTTTAATAGAACTGTTATAATGGCCGTGGGCTCAAGATTTTCAAAATATTACCAGGACAACGTCACCATAAATACCAAAACTTTTTACATGTTGCTAATTTTTCAACAATTTTTGGTTAAATTTAATAACGTGGATCACTTGGCGCATTTTAAAAAATGGCAAAATTTTGGTAAAACATCCGTGCTTGCATAAAATGCAAGAAAAGAAAAGTAAACCAAACAAATAAATTAGGCCTTCAAAATCATTCAGTGCTCCATTAAAATTTTAAAGGATCCGTTAATTAAAACAAGCCATTAACCAAGATTACTAAAACTTCCATTGATAGGTTTTTAAAATCCTATAACTAAATAAAACATCATTAAAAAGCTCCATTTTTGTCGCCAAGCGAGCACTTAAACGTAACCCAACCAATTACTTCACTAAGCCTTAGACTGAATGAAATTGAATATAATTTTAACTCCAAGGTGGCGTTAGGCCAGTGGTTCCCGAACCGTTTTGAGCTCCTTGTAGGTTGGCGCCATCCTTATATATATATCAAGGGCGGATTCAGGGGAGGGTCAAAGGGTCAGCTGACCCCCCCGTGATGAGAAAGTCTTTATTATTATTATTTTATATTTCCTTTACTTATTATTATTGTTGAAAGTCAATTTTTAGTCCTGAAAAATTAGTGTAGGTAATCAATGTTAATCCCTTTTTACTTAGTCTTGTTAGACTTGTCTCTTGAAGTCATCAAAAATTCAGTAAGTTTTTTATAATTTGATAATATTTTTTTGGCAATGTTTGACATGCAGGGAAATGCTTTATTTTGACAAGGATGAACTGGATCCGGTAACTTAACTGTTTTAGGAGAATGAAGAAACGAAAAAGTAGTCAACAATTAACGCTATCTACTACATTCAAGGGTTAGTCCAATGGAATTATGGTAAAATTTCAACTATCAAAATATCACCAAACAGGCAATTGCTTCGTTCAAATGTAGAAGCAATTTTCACCAGCTGTCATATCTTCACGGGCGATTTTATCTATACTAATATTATAAAGAGAAAGGGCGGATTTTTGTGTGTTTATATGTTCGAGGTAATCTCCGGCACCACTGCACCTATTTGAAAAATTCCTTCACTATATGAAATTTGCTTTCTTACTGAGTAACATAGGCTATAATTCGAAAAAATCCGATAAATACGTAGTTCTTTTTTTTATTCCAATTCAGGCCCAAGTTTCACATAAATTCCGAATATGGGAGTGAAAATTTACATGCACATATTAATATTATATATCGTTGAAAAGGGTAGAATTTTCCGCGTTCTAAACAATTTGTTTCAATGCTCTAACTTAATTATGGTGGGAGAAATTTGTGTTTTTAGCTCAATTTTTTTTAGACTTAGCTGAAATTTAGGCACTACTTTCTTCATTAAGTCTATCAATAAAAAGTGAAGGAATTATCCTACAGTTTTATTTTTGACACCATTGGAAAAAGCGACATTTTTACTCCAGATCTCTCACGACCTTAGATCGAAAAACTTAGCTTCTATCTTTAAAGGAAAAAAAGTTACAAGCGTTTTTAAATCAAGTTCGAAAGTTTTCATTTTGATTCAGGTTGTCAACCATTTTATTTTCGCTTTTCCAAGGTTACGCTTTTTAAATCCACTGTTTCTTTCCTTATTTTGCATTTAATTTCTTAAACTTATTTTATTTTATGTTTCCATGGTTACGCTTTTAAAATTCATCTTTCGCATTTTAATTTCTTAAAATTATTTTAATATCTGTCATCATTGTTTGGAAGGGTAATTTTGCATGGTGCTTTTTTAACACGCTTTTATTAGCTTCACCTGTATGTATGTTGTATGTATGTATGTATGTATGTATGTATCTTGTAACGGAACCTTGCAGCTCAAATTTCGCCCACTTCCTGCTATCGGATTCTTTTGAAATTTGGCACGCGACCTCAGACCCGATGACAATGTAATATTCTATAATTAAATTAATTGATTAACTCTTTTATTGTTAGTTTCTTCCGATTTTACTCAATATTTTGGCATAAATCCAACAATGTGAGAAAGGAAAAATTAAAAAAAACACATTAAAAAAATGCTCGCAAAAATTATTTAAAAATATCTACAAAACGTTTAATTTTTCTGCATCAGACAAAATTTGTTCCAATGTTCCAAGGTAATTAGAACATGAAATATTATTATTTTTAACTAATTTCATGCCAAAATTTAGATGAGCCTTCAATTGGAAATTCATTGCTGATCAGACCATTGTTGAACAAAACTTTTATTCAAATGCATCTCAAATTTTGAAAGTAATATAAATATGATTTCCGAAAACATACATCGATGACTCACATTAGCTTCCCATCGGGGTGCCCTTGTCTTAACTTTAAGATATTACCTCGCACTCGTTTTATAAATAATTTCGTCGCCTGATAATTCTCCAACATAAGATTAAAAAACAGAAAAATAAAATAATAGCTTAAAAAACTAAAAAAACACGCTTTCGTAGCAAAATGAACTAAAAAGTGAAAAATAATCTTTGGATGATAGTAGTTGACCAAACACTTAATTTTAATGTAATACAAAAAAGCTTGGGGTGCTGTCTATTTACATTTTTGCTTGGACAACAAATGGAAGAAATTCAAGACAACTGATAAGAAGCCCCCCCACGCTTTTTTGTATTACATTTAAAATTAAGTGATTGGTCAACTACTATCATCCAAAGATTATTTTTCACTTTTTAGTTCATTTTGCTACGAAAGCGTGCTTTTTTTAGTTTTTTAAGCTATTATTTTTTTTCTTTTATTTAAGCCTGATTGTTGAATATATGTCACTTGACACAATTTTTATCCTCAAGGTAGATCGGGCAAAGCCGGGCAATGCAGCTCTTAATATATAAAGATTTGAAAGCTACTGTTGATGTGATTTTAATGAACCCCCCCCCCCCCCCCCCCCGCCCCTCCAGTCATTTCTTCACCTTTGAACATCATTCAAAGATTGTCTAAAACTGCATTTTTAGAATTTCTCTATCGAAATAATTCTGAGGAAAAGTTCTGAACCCCATATTTTTTGCGACATCATCAAAGTTTCGAACTGATTTCTTCTCTTTTCACTTGTATTCTGTCTGGGTTTTGTTCTTCTTCGAGTGATGTCTACTTCTTTTCTTTTTATGTTTCTTGTGATTTATGTGTTTCCATTGAATTCGGCCATCCAACATAGATGTAAAGGTAAATTTTAACACCTTTTAAATACACTGGTGTGCAAAAATTAAGGACAAGACGGTTTTTTCAATATAACTTTGTACAAAAGCTTTCCAAATCAACACATTTAATACCGTAAGATCCCCAATACGTAAGGACATATGTAATGTAAGACTTACTAAAAGAGAAATCAGAGGGATAAAAAGAAGCTTTATTGAAAAAGTAGCATGGAGCGCAATGCGACTGAAGGCCGAAACATCCCTATGATGGGTGTCCAGCAAGAAACATCCGGTCTTTAGTAGGGGATATGATCTCCCCCGACTGCTAGGCAGGTTTCACAGCGTCTGCCCATGCTGAGAATGAGGGTGTCAATGAGTTGTTGAGGCATTGCTGCCCATTCGTCTTGCAGCGCCAATCGAAGCTCCCGATTCGTTACTAATGGTAAGGTACAAGCTGCCAAGCGTCTGCCTAGAAAATCCCATACATGTTCGATGGGATTGAGATCCGGAGATTGTGCCGGCCAATCCATACGTTCAATATCCTCACTCTCTAAGAGCTGTTCGGCAGCTACTGTGCGATGACATGGTGCATTGTCGTCCATGAAAAGGAACTGCGGACCCATAGCGCCTCTAAAAAGACGCACATATGGAAGAAGAATCTCGTTACAATAACGGGTCCCGTTGACTGAACCTGCGTCGAAGATGTGAAGGTCTGTACGACTACCAAGCATGATGCCTCCCCAAACGAGAACACAGTGACCTCCATACCTGTCCCTTTCAATGATGTTCGAGGGATGATTGCGGTTTCCCCACTCTCTCCAGATGAGTATGCGATGAGAATCGCTACTCACACTGAATCTGCTCTCATCTGTAAAGAGTACTCGTCCCCATTCATTGTCTCTGCAATTCCGGTGTTCTCGGCACCACAGAGAACGCCTTCTCCGATGGGCATGCATTACAGGTACACACCGTATAGGGCGTCGTGCAAACAGACCACCACCGTGCAGTCTTCTGACCACGGTAAAACGCGATGTCGGTCGTCCAGTCGCCTGTGTCGTGTGTCTAGCGATTTCTCCCGCTGTCTACCGCCTGTTTCTTCTGGCCTGTAAGACAATATATCGGTCATCTGCGGGTGTGGTTCCTCGTGGACGACCACTCCTTAACCCCCGGATAGCTGTTCCTGTAGTTTGAAATTGTCTCCAAAGTCGTGAAACGATGCTGTGAGCAATTCCGAACTCTGCAGCCACACTTGTCACACTGCGGCCTTCCTCCAACTTCCCAATGATTCGACCTCGGGTAAAAGCATTCAGATGTCGTGTAACAGATTGATTATTCGCCATTTTTCGCTGAGGCAGCAACTCGGTGTGATTTTAACTGCTATACGGCATGAAATCTCTTTGCCAGAAATACTGATCTTACACCGACAACATGCTTTATATTACCCAGACACTCCCCCATTACGTCTGCCTGCATATCTGCGCATGTGCTACCGTACATCACCTTACTTAATCTCCTGATTGGTCTTTCTGTCCGCTCTGCCTCTTCGTTCAGCTGATATGCTAATTTTTCGACTTCGTCCTTAATTTTTGCACACCAGTGTATGTAATGTATGATACACTCCAGATATCTAGATAATGTATACCACAATATCTGGACTAAATATGCGTATTGGAGAGTATCTCATCTATCTCTCTCTGTCATAGGCTCTCATCTGCGTATTGCACCCAGGCCCTAGGCGTCGAAAGAAAGGTGGCCTTCAATTGCGTTTTTAGGAGTTCAATTCCGAAATTTTTTCCGGGGGAAAGCCCCCAAGCCCCCTTGTCTTTAGCATCATTAAAAAACTCTAAAGTTGCGTTTTTGGGGTTCTAATGTAATAAAAAAAACGACTGGGGAGAATTCCTGAATTTCATCTTTCCCATTCAAGCCCCCGAAGAAGGCTAACAACTGTGTTTTCAAAAATTATATCCTTAAATTTCAAAAAATTTCCGAGAAGGAACCTCCAAACCTCCCTTTCTCCTATTATCCACCATAGAGCGGTTAAAAAATGCGTTTCTAACAAAAAAAAATTGGTTGTGATCTTGCAAACACTCCTATTTTGTGCGAATAATAAATAGCTCAATCATCAAACAAATCCAACTATCTACAAAATTTTGTTCCAAATGCAATTTTTGTATTTCATTATGTTCGGAACGAAAACTGGTAAAAAGGGATGCCATCTTGATACTGTAACCTTTATTTTATAAGGAAAAAAGTACAATTTATTGAGATACTAAATGGTTACTGAAAATACTTCACGAGTCCTCAAATGAATCAAAGGTTGAAGGATTATGTTTGGACGTTGGATCTACAATATGTGGTAATAGAAATTCTTCCTTTTTTTCCTCCAATTTCTTATTCTCGGTACTCGAAACACTTTTAACTTTCATTCAAACTCTTTGAATCATGTACATTATTCAAAAGAAAAAATAGTAATTCTTCAGTTCTTCAGCTCCCCCTCCCCTTTCCGTAATTCATTAGTTATTCGCCCCTCCCAACAGGATCGTCTGGATCTGCCACTGACTGTAGATCTTTTTTTTTTTTGCACATTTTAACTTTTATTCACAACTAATCTTAATTTTCAAATTTTCATGAACAGAACTGATTCTGCAAGAATATCAAAGAGCACAAATTGATAATGCGCCTTCAGAAAACACTAGACTGAGTTAAAAATAAATCATTGTCTCTCTTGCGATATATGGAACAAGCTGATCTTGTAAAAGAACAGGTAAGCATCTTCTAAATATATTGTTACAAATTCTGTAAATAGTAATTATTCTTATGATTAATTTGTTGTAATCTAGCTAAATTTGACCTTTATTCCATTACCTTTCATCTAAGATTATCTTAGTATAGTAACCTGTAAATAGTTTCTTGTGATGTACATACAACCCCCTAACATTCGACTGAAGTATACGGTCCCCCCATTTCTGACTGATAAGGTTTGTGAATGGAATAAAAAAAGAAGATATGAGAAATTTGTAGAACTCTGTAGGATTTTCTAGATATTTCTTCGCTCGGTATAAAACGCAGAGCGTCTTGTGAATGGGGGAGTTAGTTGGTTCGTTTTTTAACTGTGGAGTCTTCGTTTCTCGTGTTTGGATGTAAATAAGAGGGGGGCCCAAAAGTAATCGGATTTTGGTTCTAAAATATTTATATATTAGTTTATTCACAAAATTTCTTTTGTCTCTTTCAAAGTGTTCACCCTTAGATGAGATACACTTGTTAATTCTTTTTTTTTTTTCACTATTAGAAGCTCCCCTGGAACTCCTTAGTTTCGACCATGTTCAGTGCCCGTTGCGAAGCAGTTTTTACAGCCTCTACATTATCAAAACGCTTCAATTTCAGAATTTTTTTCATCCTCGGGAACAGAAAAAGATTACAGGGGGCTAGGTCGGGCGAATACGGAGGTCGAGGAATGACTGGCCACCCCTGAGAGGCCAAGTAGCGGTTAATAGTGAAGGCTAAGTGTACGGGAGCGTTATCATGGTGAAGAAACCATTCTTCTGATCGCCCGCGGGAGCATCAACTCATTCTAGTTTCTTCCAAAGTTTCGTCAGTCGTAAAACGAAGACACTCGTTGATGTTTTGGCGCATTTTTTCAACGTTTTCATCATATCGAGACGTTGAAGAGCGCTCAGAGCGAGCATGATCTTCAACATTCATACTTAGTTGTTTAAAGCGCCCAAACCACCCGAAAACTTCTGCACGGCTCATAGCATCGTTCTTGAAAGCCAGTTGAGCATTTGGTAAGCTGTTCCGTTGCTGACTTTTCAAGCAGAAAGCAAAATTTCAAGCTTACAGTTTGTTCTTTTAAATCTGCCGTAATGAGTTCGCAGCCGGAAAGCAACAGCACCTGAGAAAACCAACACTACAATCAGACGTTATCAACTACACTGACGCCACTTGCACAGCTGGTTTGTGAAGGTCTCTACTTGAGCCGTCTAGCTGGAGAACACTCTACTACATATAGGATCGGCATCGCACCATTAGTCTGGTTTCTTTTGGGTCACCCCTCGTACGTGTTTTACCGTTGAGTTTACGGTGTTATTTGATATTTGCTTAATTGCTGATTGATTTAGCTACATTTGCTGTACATAGCTGTAAATAAATCTTCTGTGCTTTTCTCAAGAACTGTGTCGTCATTCAAAGAAAGTTTGAAGTTGCTACGAACGCTTAACAATTGGCGCCCATCGTGGGGCTTCTTTGGGACTTTCTTGAATAACCCTTGGACATTTCGTCTTGAAGACTACCTGGACATTTTATGGTGATTACTCGCGCAATGGAGGAGCAGATGAATAAATTATTGGAAGCAATAAACTCTGCGAAAATTGATTTGACTGCAAGTTTTACGACAACTCAAGAACAATTGAGTACTGATTTGGCTGCAAATCAAGAACAATTAAAAAGTGACATAACGGCAAATCAAAACCAATTCAAGAGTGAATTGAAGAATGATTTGACTGGACTAAAGAATGATATGACAACCCACCAAGATGAAATTAAAAATGACCTGATTTCAATGAAGAGGAGGATCAATTGGAGAATCAATTTGAAGCCATGGAGAACCGCGTTAATTCCATTGAAGGGACATTTATACGAAAAATTTGAAACAGTAGAAAACCGTATCGCAACAGTTGAAAATCATGTGGATGAGAAAATTAAAACTTGGATAGGAAATTGGCGACGTCTGGAAGCAGTTCTGCTGATTTTGTATGTTCAGCTACTCGACCTTCAATTAAACTCGCCACATTTGACGGCAAGTCTCAATGGCAAGTGTATAAGACAGGGTTGGGTTTTGGACTGTCCAAAACTGGTTTAGGACAGGACAGGTGGTTTTTACCGTCCAAAACTGTCCAAAATACATATCCATCTTCAACGCAGAAAATAACGTAAAATCCGCTCATCAAATAATAGCACAAAAGGACTTCACCATACCCTGTAGAACAGAAGCATTAATACCTGGCTCCATTAAAGAAAGTAATAGTTTTTGATTTGGCCTGATCGAATACCCTAGCTTAAGCAATAACCCAAAAGGAGTGCTGGTAGCATCTACGCTTGTAGACTTGTCTAAGGATGTAATTCGTGTAAGAGTCGCTAACGTGAGTGAAAGGTCAAGGAATATCCGGAAAGTGTCTTCTGAGTCCTTGACATTGAAGTTTATTGGGAGTGCGCCATTATCAAAAGATCAAAGAACGGTTGCGGAACAATTGGTGGAAGACTTCAAGCAGCTGTTTTCATCTACATCGGAGAATGTTGGCCATACGAATTTAACCCAGCATAGGATCTACACTGGAGAACATCCCCCTATTAAGCAGCATCCAAGACGACTACCGTTCACCAAGAAGAAAGAGGTTGAGATCCTCCTGAAAGAGATGCAGGAGAATGACGTCATCGAACCCTCATCCAGTCCTTGGGCTACTGGCAGGTAGAGATACACCCTGATGACCGAGAGAAGACAGCGTATACAACTGATCAAGGCTTATGACAGTTTAAAGTGATGCCCTTCTGCCTCTGCAATGCACCAACTACGTTCGAGTGTCTGATGGAAACGGTGTTAAAAGGGCTCTCCAATGAATCCTGTCTGGTCTACTTGGACGATATCATCAACGTGGGACGCAGTTTCACAGGACATCTGGCTAATCTTAGGAAGGTGTTGCAAAAGCTTAAGGAAGTCAATCTGAAGCCAATACAAATGTAATTTGTTCCGCCGAGAAGTGACTTACAATGGTCACATCATCTCTTCTTAGGGTGTACAAACCGATCCAGAAAAGGTAACTGCGGTCAACAGTTAAAGTCGTCCCGAAAACATCCATCAGCTACGAAGTTTCCTAGGACTCTGACGTAATACAGGATGTTTGTAAAGAGTTTTTCCAACATTGCACGACCTCTGCATAAGCTGACGGAGAGCAAGCAAAAGTTTGAATGGTCTAAAGAATGTGAAGATGCATTTCTACAACTGAAGGAGGCTTTAACATCAACGCCTATTCTCTCATACGCTCAGCCCGAAAAATCCTTCATCCTTGACACTGATGCAAGCCACGAGAGCATTGGAGCTGTTTTATCCCAAGAAATAGACGGCAACGAATAGGTCATCGCTTACTGGAGCAAATGCTTATCAAAGTCGGAGCGAAATTACTGCGTCACCGGAGAAGAGTTGCTAGCCATAGTTAAAACTGTAGAACACTTCCATCATTACTCTATGGCCGAAAACTTCTACTTCGGACAATTCATGCCTCGTTGACTTGGCTTTTGAACTTCAAAAACCCGGAAGGCCAGATAGCCAGGTGAATACAGCGGCTCCAGCAATATGACATGGAGATCATCATCGAAAAGAGTTGTCTCACGGTAATGCAGGCGCTTTTCAAGGAGACCCTGTCCTGAAACCTGCCACTATTGTTCCCGAATCCAGAAACAGTATGGAACGACTAGCCCTACTGCATATCAGGTGACAATGACTTCCACACCATCAGAGCCTGATCCATGGAGTGACGACCAAGTTCAAAAAGATGTACTTGAAGACCCAGATATAAAACCAATTTTGGAGTTCATGGAGAGTGACAATTGGCGACCTAGATGGCAGGACGTTTCCATCTTCAGTCTTGCAACAAAAAGATACTGGGCTTTATGGAACTCACTCCATTTACGGAAGGGCGTGCTACACCGAAAATGGGAATCTGACGACAATAAAACATCTAGGTGGCAGTTGCTACTTCCTCGATCAAGGATTTCAGATGTTCTGAATAAAATACATAGTAGTGCTACTGGAGGACATTTTGGTGTCTTGAAAACTCTCAATAAAGCTCGAGGGCGCTTCTTCTGGAGCAAGGCGAAGGGTGACGTGGAGAAGTGGTGCCATTCTTGTGAGGTCTGTGCTGCCCGTAAAGGACCGAAGAAAAGAAGCCGAGGGAAGCTCCATCTGTACAACGTTGAAGCTCCTTTCGAACGAATCGGGATCGAAATCCTGGGTCCTTTACAAAGAACTGCTGACGGGAACAAATACATTCTAGTTTCCATTGACTATTTCACCGAATGGCCCGAAGCATATCCCATTCCAGATCAAGAAGCCACCACCGTAGCAGAGACTCTAGTCCAGCATTGGATCTCGAGATATGGTGCACCTTTGCAGATTCATTCCGATCAAGGGAGGAATTTCATCTCTGCTGTGTTTAAAGGCCTATGTCAAATTCTCGGAATTGAGAAAACTAGGACAACACCACTACACCCACAATCGGACGGCATGGTGGAGAGATTTAACCGCACAATCCTGAATAATCTCTCGCTTATGGTCTCCAGAAATGAACAGGATTGGGACAAGAAGCTACCTTTGTTCCTGCTGGCCTACCGCAGTGCTGTCCACGAGACTACCGGAAATGCCCCATCTCAGATGCTCTTCGGACGAGAACTTCGGCTACTTGTGATCTCGTCTTCGTTCGTACTCCGGATGCGCCTTCATCGCCTGAGGAGTACATCCAGGATCTCCAGGCCCGGTTGGAAGGCGTTCATAACTTCGCACGGGAGCGAATCAACATCGTGGCGGAGAAGATGAAGGTGCGTATTGTGTCGTATCGTGGCCGATACGACACGAGGTCCACCGGACATGAATTCCAAGAAGGTGACAAAGTTTGGTTATATAATCCCATCCGATGGAAAGGTCTTTCACCAAAATTGCAGTCGTATTGGGATGGGCCATATAAAGTCCTTAACCGACTGAATGACGTCGTAGTGAGAATCCAAAAATCACCTAATGCAAAACCTAGGGTGGTACATTATGATCGGCTAGCCCCATACTATGGCCAAAGTTCATGAGTAATTACGTAAACAGCCATGGTTGATAGCGTAAAAGTTGTAGATAATTTTTGCTTTTAATTTTTAGTAACATTTCTTGTTATTATTGTGTTTTCTGTGTCTGATTAGTTATTTTTTTAATGTGTGTATTTGTAAACTTGTGATATAAGTTTTCCATCCTTTCTGGAGATTGTACTGCCCGGGACGTGCAGTCCTTAGAAAGGGGGAAATGTTACAAATTCTGTAAATAGTAATTATTCTTATGATTAATTTGTTGTAATCTAGCTAAATTTGGCGTTTATTCCATTATCTTTCATCTAAAATTATCTTAGTATCGTAACCTGTAAATAGTTTCTTCTAATGTCTATACAGCTCCCTAATATTCGACTGAAATATACGGACCCCCCATTTCTGACCGATAAGATTTGTGAATGGAAGAAAAAAAGAAGTTATGAGAAATTTGTAGAACTCTGTAGGATTTTCTAAATATTTCTTCGCTCGGTATAAAACGCCGGGTTTCTTGTGAATGGGTTAGCCAGTTGGTTCGCTTTCTAACTGTTGAGTTTCATTTCTTGTTGCGCTTCGCGCTGTGTTATTGCGTATTTGGATGTAAATACGTGTTTTACCGTTGAGTTTACGGTGTTATTTGATATTTGCTTAATTGCTGATGATTGATTAAGCAGTTGTAAGAACATTTCCTGTACATAGCTGTAAATAAATCTCCTGTGCTTTTCTCAAGAACTGTGTCGTCATTCAAAGAAAGTTTGAAGTTGCTATGAACGCTAAACAATATAAAGGTGACGGTGTTTCTTTGTTGTTTTACCCGATGGCCTGAAGACCCTATAGCACATAGAGCCCTGAAACTTGGTACAAAATTCGAACGTACCCCGGGTGTCTGCACCTCGCAGCCCGAATTCTAAATTTCGAATAAGTTTTTGTTTTTAATTTTTTAATTAAGTTAAAATTTACATATTTCGCCTAATTAGGGGGTAAATAATCACCCCACCCCCCAGCATTATGTCGTTGGAAAGAGTTTTCTTTTCTGAACAAGAAGATTGTTCCAGTTCTCTAAATTAATTACAACAGGAGACATAAGCGATTCTAATTTTTCTTTTTCTCAAAGGATGACTTTTCGCACAATTTCTTTACTCTTTTTTTTTAAAGCAATTTGGGGAAATTTGTCATTATTGTTTACGGATTTTTTACAGTTATTACTTTAGGTTAAATTTATTGTGCGTATGTTAATTGATTGTCTTTTTAATTCGAAAGTCGCTTGGCGAATTTGACGATAAACAATGGATTTGCGGAACTACTTCACATTTGAAAGCTACTGTTAATGTAATTTTAATGTATTTTTACCCGACTGCGCGTGCGCGACGTAAAGGAGGGTAATGAATTTATCAGTCTATGTATGTATTGTTACAAATTCTGTAAATAGTAATTATTGCAGTAACGTAACCTGTAAATAGTTTCCCGTAATGAATATACAACCCCTTTTCATTCGGCTAAAGTATACGACCCCCCTATTTCTTTTTTGTTCATTGATAAAATTTGATAATGGTCTACTATTTTCCAGAAGCGTTTGGAATATTTGAGAGATTTCTTTCGATGTTTATAAAGGCGTCCCGCGTGATAAAAAGTTGAGTTTCGATTGAGATTTCGAACTGAGAACGTATTTGCTCTGTTTATAGCGAGGCATTTCGCTGTGTTGTTTTCGTATTTGGAAGTAAATACGTGTGTAACCGTTAAGTTTACGGTGTTGAGTGATATTTGCTTAATTGCTGATGATTAATTTAGCAGTTGTTAACGATTTCGCCAGTAAATAGTGTAAATAAAGCTCCTGTGTTTTTATCAAGAACTGTGTCTTCATTTCAAGAAAGTGGAAGTCGCACCGAATCCGTTACAATTGGCGCCCAACGTGGGGCTACTTCAGGACTTTCTTGCAGTAAGTGTGACTTTGGACATTTTTTCATAAAGACTTTTTAAATTTGGACTTTATTTTTATGGTGATTACTCGCGCAATGGATGAACAATTAAAACAACTTCTTGATGCAATCAACGCTGTGAAGAGTGATATGGCGGCTAATCAAGAACAATTAAAAAATGATATGGCGGCTAATCAAGAACAATTAAAAAATGATATGGTGGCTAATCAAGAACAATTGAAAAATGAATTGGCGGCTAATCAAGAACAATGGAAAAGTGATTTAATGGTGCTGAAAAATGATTTAGCTTCTAACCAAGAGGAAATTAAAAACGACCTTACTTCGGTAAAGACTGTGATGGAAAATAAATTTAATGAGTTAGAGCAACGAGTTGATGCTTTTGATGAAAAATTTGAAACAGTAGAAAACCGTATCGCAACAGTTGAGAATCATGTGGATGAGAAAATTAAAAACATGGAGATTGGCGACCGCGGAAAGCAGCTCTGTACAGTTTGGCGCTCCCACATCGGTTGCTCGACCGTCCATTAAGCTTGCCACATCTGATGGGAAAACTTCGTGGCAGGTTTACAAAACTCAATTCATGATAGTGGCGGAAGCGAACGGATGGGACTCTATTACCAAGGCCTGTCATCTTGCAGCATCTCTGAGAGGTGACGCAGCGCACATTCTCCAGACCCTTCCGGACAGCCAGCGCCTGAATTTCGCCGCCCTCACATCTGCGTTGAAGCTTCGCTTCGGTGAGAAGTGCCAGAAAGATTTAAGCCGACTCCAGTTGAAGTCCCGTTTCCAGAAAACCGGGGAAACCCTGCAAGAGCTAGCGGCGGATGTCGAGAGACTGTCGCATCTTGCTTTTTGCGACTGTCCTGCGGATGTTCGAGACAACCTGGCACTCAACTACTTCATCGACGGAGTTCGGAATCCTGAGATCCAGAAGGCCCTCCGGATGGCGAATGTAAACGACTTGAAATCCGCTTTGACGTATGCGATGAGATACGAGGCCGCCCAAGAAGCAACCCGTGTGGATCGCCATCTAATCCGGACTCAGGAAGCTGATGAGCCTGATTCCAGGTCGTCCCACCTCGCTGAACTTGAGAGACAACTCGGTGACTTGGCAAGACATCTGAGCAGCATAACAGCCCAAAAGAAACAAGAGCAGAAGTGCTGGAAATGCGGTAGTGAAGGACACCTGCGAAGGAGTTGTCCAGCTCGCCAAGCTACGCGAGGGAAGGAAATCACCACCACCAGAGCTCTGCAGATTTCCTCTTCTAGTAGTTGCAGTGATGGACTTTTCATTTACGCACATGTAAATGGAAACCCCTGCAGACTGATTGTCGACACTGGAGCCAATGTGACAATCATTAGGACAGATGTGGCTCGTGAATTTGGATTGAAACTGCTGTGGACATCGCCATGCGTAAGTCTCCAGACTGTGACAGGTGACAAAATCGAGATTGACGGTAAAGTGGACTTGAAAATAGTGTTTGGGAATGCCACCTACCATCATACGGCATTCGTTGCGGATATCACGGACCCCTTCATTCTCGGATTGGACTTTTTAAAGAAATACGACTTCACCCTTGACTTCAAGACTAATGAACTGCACTCGATGAGAGAAGACATAGCCATCTTCAACGTTGAAAATGATGTAAAATCCGCTCATCAAATAATAGCCCAAACAGATTTATCGATTCCCTCAAGGTCAGAATCATTATTACCTGGCTCCATTGAAGAAAACAAAAGTTTTCGATTTGGACTCATTGAATACCCTAACCTAAGCAATAGCCTAAAAGGAGTGCTGGTAGCATCTACGCTTGTGGACCTTTCTAAGGATGTAATTCCTGTGAGAGTCGCCAACGTGAGTGAAAGGCCAAGGAATATCCGGAAAGGTGAAGTGTAAGCAACTTGTACTCCAGTAATCTGCATCATTAGAAGAATCAATTCCCCCGAGACTGTGTCTTCTAAGTCCTTGACATCGAAGTTAATTGGGAGTGCGCCATTATCGAAAGATCAAAGAACTGCTGCGGAACAATTGGTGGACGATTTCAAGCATCTGTTTTCATCTACATCGGAGGATGTGGGCCGGACAAATTTGACGCAGCATAGGATCAACACTGGAGAACACCCCCCTATTAAACAGCATCCAGGACGACTACCGTCGCTACCGTTCGCCAAGAAGGAAGAGGTTGAGACCCTCCTGAAAGAGATGCCGGAGAATGATGTCATCGAACCCTCGTCCAGTTCTTGGGCCTCTCCCATCGTCTTGGTCCGAAAGAAAGATGGCTCCACCAGATTTTGTGTCGATTACCGGCGGCTGAATGAAATCACCAAGAAAGACAGTTACCCTCTTCCACGGATAGACGACACCTTGGACACTCTTTCCGGACACAAGTGGTTTTCGACCCTGGACTTGGAGAGCGGCTACTGGCAGGTTGAAATACACCCTGATGACCGAGAGAAGACAGCATTTACAACTGGACAAGGCTTATGGCAGTTTAAAGTGATGCCCTTCGGCCTCTGCAATGCACCAGCTACGTTCGAGCGTCTTATGGAGACAGTGTTAAGAGGACTTTCCTACGAATCCTGTCTGGTCTACTTAGACGATATCATCATCGTGGGACGCAGTTTCGAAGAACATCTGGCAAATCTTAGGAAGGTGCTGCAAAAGCTTAAGGAAGCCAATCTGAAGTTAAGCCCGTCCAAATGTAACTTATTCCGCCGGGAAGTGAACTACCTTGGTCAAGGCCGTATCCAGAAATTTTTTTCGAGAGAGGCCCGGATTAGCACATTGCCCTAACACACACACATATAGTATATACAGACACACCAAACGCATAAAAATGTTAACATAGAAGACTTTTTTTCTCGATTTTTAATGATTCCACTGTTTGGACTGTTGTTGTTTTAATTTCTTATTATTTTTCTTATTCACTTTGTAGTAGTAAGGATAACAGGAGAGTGTCGCTTTAAGTCGGATGTAGAACATCCATAATTTCAGGGGGTCCGGGGGTTTTTCTCCCGAGAAATTTTTGAAAAAAAAATCTATATTTTGAGCCTTATATTAGGTAATTGAGACTACAAAAATATGAAATAAAAGACTGAATACTGAATTCGGCATTAAATAAATGCAAGACAAGAAACATATCAGTCACAAAAATGATCTTGAAAATTATGCTACAAAAACGCGACAATCGTGATTTTTGCATTTTTTACTCAGGATGTATCAAGGAGCTGAATTTGGCACATCTTGGTAACAAGATACTCGCCTAATCGGAAACTAGGGTCCAAGCCTTTGGGGAGTTCCCGGCTCGAAATCAGTACAGTGTAAGTTTTATAAGAGTTTTAGGGGAAGGAGGGCAGGGTCGTGCACAGAGGGGAGAAGGGACACCTGTTGGCCCGGGCCCGAGCTTAAATGGGGCCCAATATTTTTATACCTAGGGCTGAAAATATGGGTAAACAATATGGAGGGGACCCAAAAAAAGCATTTGTGACAACCCCAAAATTTCTGTGCACGCCTCTGGAGGAGGAAGTGCACAAAAGTCAGTTCGGTAGACTTGAAAAATCTACCAAACTGACAAAGGGCCTGCCTTGACCCTGGACTGCCCTGAATTGAATTGGGAAAGAGAGCAGGAACTCCTAATTAAAGGTCTAAATTTCAAGTGTGCCTTGCAGCTAATGAGAACTAGAACTGTTTTTTCTGTATTTCTTCAAAATATTATAAATTTTGAACAGTAGCAAAATTAAGAATTAAAAAAAAATTGTTATTTTCCTTTTCTGGCAATAGGAATTTAAAAAGAAGAAGAAAAAAACCTTCTTCTGTTTTACGGTACAAAACATTTCGGGTTTCGGGGGGGGGGGCCCGGGGCCCGTCAGGCCCCCCCTCTGGATACGGCCTTGACCTTGGTCACATCATCTCTTCTGAAGGTGTACAAACCGATCCAGAAAACGTATCTGCGGTCGAGAGTTGGAGTCGTCCCGAAAACATCCATCAGCTGCGAAGTTTCCTGAGGCTCTGCACGTAATACAGGAAGTTTGTGAAGGGTTTTTCCAACATTGCACGACCTTTGCATAAGCTGACGGAGAGCAAGCAAAAGTTTGAATGGTCCAAAGAATGCGAAGATGCATTTCTACGACTGAAGGAGGCTTTAACATCAACGCCTATTCTCTCTTATCCTCAGCCCGGAAAATCCTTCATCCTAGACACTGATGCGAGCCACGAGGGCATCGGAGCTGTTTTATCCCAAGAAATTGACGGCAATGAACACGTCATCGCTTACTGGAGCAAATGCTTATCAAAGTCGGAGCGAAATTACTGCGTCACCAGAAAGGAGTTACTGGCCATAGTGAAAGCTGTAGAACACTTCCATCATTACCTCTACGGCAAAAAATTTCTGCTTCGGACAGATCATGCCTCATTAACTTGGCTTTTGAACTTCAAAAATCCGGAAGGTCAGACAGCCAGGTGGATACAGCGGCTCCAGGAATATGACATGGAGATCAAGCACCGAAAAGGGTTGTCTCACGGCAATGCAGACGCTTTATCAAGAAGACCCTGTCCTGAGAACTGCAATTATTGTTCCCGAATCGAGAAACAGTATAGAACGACTACTAGCCCTACTGCCTATCAGGTGACAGTGACTCCAACATCATCAGAACCTGATCCATGGAGTGACGACCAAGTTCGAAAAGATCAACTTGAAGACCCCGACATAAAACCAATTTTGGAGTTCATGGAAAGTGACAGTCGGCGCCCTAGCTGGCAGGACGTTTCCATCTTCAGCCCTGGAACAAAAAGATACTGGGCTTTATGGAACTCACTCCATTTACGGAACGGCGTACTGTACCGAAAATGGGAATCTGATGACGGCAAAACGTCTAGGTGGCAGTTACTACTTCCCCGATCAAGGATTTCAGATGTTCTGAAAGAAATACATAGTAGTGCGACTGGAGGACATTTTGGTGTGTTGAAAACCCTCAGTAAAGTTCGGGAGCGCTTCTTCTGGAGCAAGGCGAAGGATGACGTGGAGAAGTGGTGCCATTCTTGTGACGCCTGTGCTGCTCGTAAAGGACCGAAGAAAAGAAGCAGAGGGAAGCTACATCTGTACAACGTTGGAGCTCCTTTCGAACGAATTGGGATCGACATCCTGGGTCCTCTACCAAGAACTGCTGATGGGAACAAATACATTCTTGTTTCCATCGACTATTTCACCAAATGGCCCGAAGCGTATCCCATTCCAGATCAAGAAGCTACCACCGTAGCAGAGACTCTAGTCCAACATTGGATCTCGAGATACGGAACATCTTTGCAGATTCATTCCGATCAAGGGAGGAATTTCATCTCTGCTGTGTTTAAGGGCCTATGTCAAATTCTCGGAATTGAGAAAACTAGGAGAACACCACTACACCCACAATCGGACGGCATGGTGGAGAGATTTAACCGCACAATCCTGAACAATCTCTCGCTTATGGTATCCAGAAATCAACAGGATTGGGACAAGAAGCTACCTTTGTTCCTGCTGGCCTACCGCAGTGCTGTCCACGAGACTACCGGATATGCCCCATCTCAGATGCTCTTCGGACGAGAACTTCGGCTACCTTGTGATCTCGTCCTCGGTCGTCCTCCGGATGCGCCTTCATCGCCTGAGGAGTACATCCAGGATCTCCAGGCCCGGTTGGAAGACGTTCATAACTTCGCACGAGAGCGAATCAACATCGCGGCGGAGAAGATGAAGACCCGATACGACACAAGGTCTACTAGACATGAATTCAACGAAGGCGACAAGGTTTGGTTATGGAATCCCATCCGACGGAGAGGTCTGTCACCCAAATTGCAGTCGCATTGGGATGGACCCTACAAAGTCCTTAACCGACTAAATGACGTCGTAGTGAGGATCCAAAAACCACCTAATGCAAAACCTAGGGTTGTACATTATGATCGGTTAGCCCCATACTATGGCCATAGTTCATGAGTATTACGTAAACAACCATGTTTGATAACATAAAAGTTGTAGATAATTTTTTTGCTTTTAATGTTTAGTAATATTTTTTGTTATTATTGTGTTTCCTATGCATTATTGGTTATTATTTAATGTGTGTATTTGTGAACTTGTGACAGAAGTTTGCACCCTTTCTGAGGATTGTACTGCCCGGGACGTGCAGTCCTTAGGAAGGAGGCAATGTTACAAATTCTGTAAATAGTAATTATTGTAGTAACGTAACCTGTAAATAGTTTCCCGTAATGAATATACAACCCCTTTTCATTCGGCTAAAGTGTACGATCCCCCTATTTCTTTTTTGTTCATTGATAAAATTTGATAACGGTCTACTATTTTCCAGAAGCGTTTGGAATATTTGAGAGATTTCTTTCGATGTTTATAAAGGCGTCCCGCGTGATAAAAAGTTGAGTTTCGATTGAGATTTCGAACTGAGAGCGTATTTGCTCTGTTTATAGCGAGGCATTTCGCTGTATTGTTTTCGTATTTGGATGTAAATACGTGTGTAACCGTTAAGTTTACGGTGTTGAGTGATATTTGCTTAATTGCTGATAATTAATTTAGCAGTTGTTAACGATTTCTCCTGTAAATAGTGTAAATAAAGTTTCTGTGTTTTTATCACGAACTGTGTCTTCATTTCTAGAAAGTGGAAGTCGCACCGAATCCGTTACAGTATGTCTGTTCCTATGTGGCGTTCTCAGTGGTTCCCAACCTTTTTTGGCCCATCGCCCCTTTTGGAAGTTAAATTACATCTATCGCCCCCACGTTCTTCCCTTAAAAACACAAATTAGATGGCGCTGATTTTAGTGAAGATTAATGTTCTTGAACGCTTAATTTTAGTTTAAAGCTTCAAAAAGTGCATGATAAAGCAATAATTAGCTTTAAAATTGATTTTTTTATTCTTAACCCCCTCCCCCCCCCCCCCCCCAAAAAAAAAAGAAAAAACATAATTTGAAGTTCTTTAATGAACCAACGTCATTTACATACTTAGCAAAAAAAAAAAGAATACTGTATTTTTCAGTAACATGCTTTTTTTTTTAAATTGAAATCCGGAAAAAATTGAAAATTGAACTGTTAAGATTTGTTCTTTTTTATCTTTTTAATGGCTGCCTTGTGCTTCTCCGTTAAAGCTTTGATGTCTGGCTTTATATTAGTGAGATTTAATCTGAGGTCCCCTTTGAGGCAGATGTCCAATCTATTTCTTTGCTTCGTGAGAAGCTGCACGACAGAGCTAAATCTTCTTTCAACTAAATATGTTGAGGGGAATGAGATGAGGAGCTGTTCAACTTTTTTCCAAAGTTGTGGGTAAGTACCTATAAGCTTCCTCTAGGATAGTTCATAACCGTATTGCTTGAAAGTAATTTTTGATTCACAATCAAATTTCAAATCTATAAACTCTGTCTGCAAAGAGTTTTCCAGTTCATCCACATCTTCAAAACTAAATGGGTCTAAAATCCAGTCAGGAATTTGTAAGTTGATCAAATCTGCAAACCTTGATTCCATGTTCTTTTTTAACTGATCAATGTGATCAATAAAAATTAAAAAATTTTCTTCAGGAAGTTCATCATCCATGTTTAAACTTTTTTTAGAGTCGGAAACAGGATAAATTCTTTACGATCAATATTTCCCTTGTGGATTTCGAATTTGGCAATGAATGCTGAAATTATGCTTTTGGATTTGATGAGGTTCATCTTGTTTCCTTGAAGCTTAATGTTCATTTCTTTGTTCATTTTTTCAAAAATATCTGTGAGATACGCAATTTCCAATTTGCGCTGTTTCAAATTCTCACTTAAAGCAGGATCATGCAAGTCGAGAAACTCAGCTACAGAGTCGAATAATTCAAAGAAACGGCGCAAACAGTTTCTTTTGGAAAGCCATCTCACAGACGTATGTAAAAGCAAGCGTTCGAATTTTTCATCATTTTCAAGCAAAGCTCTCTAAACAGGCTATCATTGAGAGAATTAGCTTTGATCTTGTTAATACCAGTAATGACTAATTGTAAGGTTTCATGTAAAACAGCACTCAATTTTTTTTGCAGCCAAGTGTTGCCGATAAATGACACAATGGATTGTAATCACTTCTTGCACTTCTTTTTTAAGGTGTGCAAGAAACCCAATATGACGACCCGCTATGGCAGGGGCACCATCTGCTGCGCAAGCACTTACATTTGTCAATGGAATTTCTTTTTCTTCAAAATAATCCTTCACCACTTTAAAATCGACGATCTCTTTGTATCAGTAATCAAAGTTCTGGCGAACAACATTTCCTCAGTTATATCTTTCAGCTCATTAATAAACCTCACGTAAGCTAATAAAATAGCTCTGTTATCTGTCACAGTTGATTCATCAATCTGTAGTGCAAATTTACTTTGTTTCAAAACATTTATGAGTTTGCACTCAACGTCAGTAGCCATTTCATCTATTCTCCTGAAAACTGTGTTGTTACTCAGGAGGAGAGATTGACTTATCTTTTTATTGGAGCCCTCACCAAGCAAAATTTCAACCTTTTTTTTTTTTTTTTTTTGGCAGCCGGTAGAATAAGAGATTCGCCAATCGTATGAGGCTTACCACATTTTGCTATCAAAAGAGACACTTCGTAAGAAGCAAGAAGCCCTTTGTTAAGATCTGTTGCTTGTCTTCTAAGTAATTCATCCATCTTTGGCCGTTTATCCGCTTTTGTTTTGAGGTCTTGAAAATAACTAAGAGGTTCATTTACTTTGTCACCATGTACTCTTGACAAATGCTCTTTCATTCGCGAGGGCTTCATCGCTTCATTGCTAGAAAATGTTTTATCGCACAAAAGACTGCGGAAACTGCACATTTTGCGGTGACGTGACAAAACCAAATTTAAAATACTCTGCTGAATACTACCGGTACTTCTTTTTCGAATTCATATCGAACTTCCACACTACGAAGCATGCACAATTAAACAGAAATTCACTAAATTAAATCAAACAATAGAAACTACGTAAGGAGGTTTATGCGCTGATTGCAAGATTCTGAATGACAACTGATAATAGACCAAGAGCTGAGCCCCCAAAACGCGATTTATCTCTTTTATGGCTTGTGACCGGTTAAAATAATAAAAAAATGCAATTAAAAACTTTGGGTCGAATCCCCCCCCCCCCACTAATTTTGGGTCACACGGCTGCGTGGGTGGATGAAAGGTCAAAAAAAAAAAAAAAAAAAAATAGAAAAAGAAAAAAGAAAAATATTAAAGTGATGAGTTAAATGGCTGAAAATTATATAATAACATTAAATTAATAAGAAAAAACACGTAGCGAATTTCTCCCTCAGCTATGTTGGGGCGAACGTGGTGGCCCCCAGGGGTAAAGTATCGATTATAAAACTTTAAAAAAAATGATAACTTTCGTGGGGGGGAGGGGAATTTTACAGGGTATTAGTTTCATTATTTTGATTGCCAAAAAAAAAAAAAAAAAATTCGCCCCCAGTAACTATGGGTCAATTTGTCAAAAAAAATTTTTTTTGTTCCTCTTTATTTGGTCCACGTCGAGTATTATTCGAACTTACGCATGACTGTTTAAATTGCAAAAAAAAAAAAAAAAAAAAAAAAAAAACCCCAAAGTTTGAACGTTTATTCGATAAAAAAAAAACTCGTAGCAATCCCCCATCTACACCTATGGAAGGGGTTGCTACGCGGTGCGCGGTTTTACAACGTGGTGCCCCCCCCCCCACCCAGGGGTGAATTATCGATTGATTAAATTAAAAATATATGATCACTTTCATGGAGGGAATTTTACAGAGCATACATTTAATTGTTTTAATTGCAAAAAAAAAAAAAAACCCCTCCCCCTCCAGTAACTATGGATCAATTTGTCAAAAAAAAAAAAAAAAAAAAAATTTTTTTGTTCCTCTTTATTTGGTCCGAGTCGAGTACTTTTCGCACTTTAGTCTGATCGCTTAAATTGCAAAAAACAAAGTTTGAATGTTTATTCGTTAAAAAAACTCGCAGCAAATTCCCCCCATCTATTTGTGTGTGGGGGGGGGGGGTTGCTACGCGGTGCGCGGTTTTACAATGTGGTGCCCCCCAGGGGTGAACTATCGATTGATTAAATAAAAAACAAATAACTGTCGTGAGGGAATTTTACAGAGTATACATTTAATTTTGTTTAATTAACATTAACAAAAATTTTTTTTTGTTTTAATTGCAAAAAAAAAATCTCCCCCTACTCCAGTAATTATGAGTTTATTTCACAAACAAAAGTGATTTTATGTTAAAATTGCAATAACGATTTTTTTTACTTGTAAATGTTAATGCGTTAATCCGATGCGTTAAATGAATATTTAAAATAATAATTTGGAAATTCATATCGATTTATTTACCTTCGGCATATTGGTTGTGATAGTGTCTATCTAGTTTGATAAAAATGTTCCTGCAACTCGATGATATAAATCTGCTTCTGTTAAGAACTCGGAAAAATCTAAATCACGGAATTTCAGTTTTCAGTGTTTTCGAATCTTTGAAACTTTTATTTCTTCAAATAAAGTTTCTGTCAAAACATTATCTTTTATCTGGTGGCTGGCTACACATAAAATTACCCTTTAAAACACTCATAATATAAAAACATCAAAATATATTTTTGAAAAAAGGATTTTTTTACGTTTTCAGTTTAAGGATGCGGTACAGCGTGCTCCGAAAAGAAAAACCAACAGCTATAACGACTTCACTGTGTTGGCTACAGTTGATCACTGACGAAACTGGTCTCGAAAAAGCAAGAAGAAATCATCACAGGCGTCTACTTTCCCCTTCCTTCTTTTCATATTGAGCACACAATGGTAGAAGCAGATGTACGGACACTGAATTTCTTCCTTTCATTTTGAAAAATATTTCAAAATTTCTAATTTAAATTAAAAACATTTTTTTTGGGGGGGGGGGGGATTTTTTTTCCTGCTGCAATCAAATGTAAACTCTGAGAAAATCCTTCTCAGAGTTATCTGAGAAGGAGAAGGAGAAAATCCTTCTCAGAGTTATCAAAATCTTTTTTTTTATTTAATCAATCGATAATTCACTCCTGGGGGGCAACAAGTTCGCCCTAACATAGCTGGGGGGGGGGGGGTTCTACGTGTTTTTTTTTTACCGAATAAATAATTGCAATTGTTTTTTACAATTTAAGAGGTCATGGGAAAGTTCGAATAGTACTCGACTCGAACCAAATAAAGAGAAACAAAAAACTTTTTTTTTTTGACAAATTGACCCATAGTTACTGGGGGGGGAGAGATTTTTTGGAAATCAAAATAATGAAACAAATACCCTGTAAAGTTCCCCATCCCCAATCCCACGAAAGTGATTTTTTTTTTTTAATTTTAACAATCGATATTCACTTCTGGGGGGGGGGGCACCCACATTCGCCCCAACATAGCTGGAGGGGGGATTTGCTACGTGGTTTTTTTTATTAATTTAATGTTATTATATAATTTTTAGCTATTTCACTTATGTTAATATTTTTCTTTTATTTTGACCTTTCATCCACCCATGCAGCGTGTGACCCAAAAATAGTGGGCGGAGGGGGGGGGGGGTGGATTAGAGCCAAAATTTTTAATTACATTTTTTTATTATTTTAACCGGCCACCCGCCATAAAACAGATAAACCGTGTTTTGGGAATTGAAAAATTCATTTTGTGTTGAATAGTCCATTTATTGAGAAGGCTATAGGCTATATAACATTGCGCTTTGACTAATAGGAGTGGAGCAGCAATAAGAAATGTAATGAAAACGGGAAAATTTATATAGTAATTGTATAAAATGCTTGGAACGCCGAAGACACGTACATTTTTGAGGTAGACCGTGCAACGCCTGGCAATGCAGCTAGTAGACTCATAATTGCTGGGGAGGAGAGATTTTGTTTTGCAATTAAAACAATTAAATATATGCTCTGTAAAATTCCCTCCACGAAAGTGATCATTAATTTTTAATTTAATCAATCGATAATTCACTCCTGGGGGGGGGCACCACGTTGTAAAACCGCGCACCGTGTAGCAACCCCCTCCATAGGTGTGGAGGGGGGGATTGCTACGAGTTTTTTTTTTTTTTTTTTCTTTTTTTTTATCGAATAAACGTTCAAACTTATTTTTTTTTTTTTCAATTTAAACAGTCATGCGTAAGTTCGAATAATACTCGACGTGGACCAAATAAAGAGGAACAAAAAAAAAATTTTTTGACAAATTGACCCATAGTTACTGGGGGCGAATTTTTTTTGGCAATCAAAATAATGAAACTAATACAATGTAAAATCCCCCCCCCCCCAGGAAAGTGATCATTTTTTTAAAGTTTTATAATCGATACTTTACCCTTGGGGGCCACCACGTTCGCCTCAACATAGCTGGGGGAGAAATTCGCTACGTGTTTTTTTCTTATTAATTGAATTGCATTTTTTTATTATTTTAACCGGTCACAAGCCATAAAAGAGATAAATCGCGTTTTGGGGGCTCAGCTCTTGGTCTATAAGTAAATGCAAAAATCCATTCCTACACATATATCCTTCCACTTTTCAGGCGCTAAATATATGTTGGCGCCAACGGTCAGACAGTGCTTACAAGATTTTTTTTTCTTCTCGTGAAAACGGCAATAAAATAAAAGATATTATTTTTCGCTTTCGGGATTTTTTTTTATCCGAACAAATTTGAGTAGATTGAGCTGCAAATCATACATGCCTTATTTTCTGGGAACGACTTTCTTTGATTTGACGTGCCATATGCTTGGTTCGGTATTACACAACATAGGTATTCTGAAAGATATTTCTGAATTGTGTACGGATTTGTTTTAATAAATATAGTTTTTGAAAGGTCAAGAATTTCTCATTACCATGTATCCGAATACCGGTCGCCACCCTATCGCCCCCCAGAAATTTATCGCCTTCTAGAAGAATTCGATCGCCCTTTTGGGGGCGATTACCCCCAGGTTGGGAATTACTGACTTACCTGAAAAGATATCGATGCATAAAATCAATGTGTAGAAAAACATTACCCAGCCGCAAATAGTTGCTATATATATGTAACAAACAGATGAAACTAATGTTGGATTTAGCCTGATCTCTAACTCTTTCTCTTCAAACATGTGCTCCTTTCACTGATGATTGAGATAAATCTGAGACTAGGAATTTAGGTGTTTAATTAATTGAGCTGAAACAATGATGATTTCGTATCTCCAAGGACAACTATGGGTACTTCAATAAATTGTTATTTTATTGAGCCTAACTTTTAAGATTTATAAGTTTTATTCATGAGACAGAAAAAAAAAATAAAGTGATTTTAGCAGGAAGAAGGAGAAAATATCTTCCAGTTATAAGTGGATTATTGTATGTCGTATGCATACTTGTTCTGATGGATAATAGTTTGATAATTTTATCAGTATGCAATAATATACAATTTTGCCATTGAAAGTAGAAAGAAAAGTGATCTGCTTTCCATTGAAAATTAGATTCATTGTGTGGCAAATGTTGTTTAACTGGCAATTTTTATTCTGGACAGAAAAGCTATAACTAAAATAGACGAGTTTCGCTACCAAGGGGATTCTTTTGTTTCAAAGAACGTCGCAGCTGGACGGTTGAAATAAATGGGTGTATTTTGTCAAATATACTTATTTACGGATAAAACAAATTTTCTCAAACTTGGAATTGAGGCGAAAGATGGTAGACACGGTATTAATATCCAGAAAATCCTAACAATTATGATTCCATTGGGAGGTTATGGAGGAATTAGTTTTAGTCTCTCCCAAAACTAGTTTGGACATAAAAATACCAGAGTATATTTAAGGGCTGTAATTCAAAAACAAATCAGAATGTTCAGTTTCAAATTTTTTTCTTTGTGTATTTTTTCTGTATGTGCTGCTGCTGTAAAATAAATAATAAAAACATAAAAACTAAAAAAAAAAAAAAAAAATTAAATTTAAAAAATATAGAAAAACGAAAAACAAAAGCGGCTGCAGCCTCACAGCCGCCCTCTTTGATTCGCCACTGAAGCTCTATGTCTTCGTCCTACAAGCCTTGTGTGTAAAAAACTCGTTGGCTGAGTTACGTTTGGAAAAATCTAAAAGCAATGTTTTCGTGCTTTAGATTCTTGTCGAACTTCGGTGCCATATGGAATCGCTCTTCAAAATCCTCCCCTCCCCACCCCACACCCGGCCCAGCTAGGAACCTCCTTGACTTCGCTTCATTGGCCTATTGGAAAAATCAAGCACTGGGCCACTGGGAGTAAAATTTCGTTCGCTTTTGTTTGAGTTGGTAATATATAAAAGTAAAACCAATGCATTCGTGTTTTAGATTTTAGTGGAACTTCAAAGCTCTGTGGCATCCAGGGTCTGAATAAACCTACTAGACCGTGCCCTAGGGGCTGACTTTTTAGGGGTCCAAAAGATTTAGGGGTACCATTGAAACTGTTTTGGCCTATGGTTAAAATTATAAAGTTTCACAACCGGTGGACTTCAAAAACGTGTTCGGCCTAGGGCCTCCCGATACTTTAATCGGGCCCTTTTGGGGCATCACACGAAACCCGACGCGCGGTCGCTTAGCGTTAGGCCTGCACTACTTGGACTGCTTGTTTTACTGTTAATTTAACAATTAAATGAAACAAAACTATGTTTTATACGGATGCAAATGCGCCAATTGTATTTGAGCAGACAGCTCTATATTTTCTGACCTCTTTAGAACTTTAAAAATTGCATTTTTAGAGAAGGTAGACAAAAATATATTGCCGACCTGTTTTAGGTGATAAGATAGTTTCGGGGGGGGGGGGGGGTCTTTCTTGTGGTTGCTTGTCGACCAGCAGATCAAAGAAAATTTCGAAGCGAAGCCCTTCGGTTTTTCTTTTTTTCTTTGATGAGAAAAATTTATTTTACCTGTCTTTTAGTACTGATTCGGGACTGAAAAATAATTTTTTTTCCCGGAACAAACTTCCATCTGAGAACAATTCGGAACAAACTGGAGATGCGAGGCCCTCGGAGGTGCGAGGCCGTGGGCTGTCGCCCTCTTCGCCCACGCCTTGCTATGCCTCTTGATAAAAAACAACATTTTTTTTTTTTTTTTTGCAGTGTAACATTACCAAATATCCCCTAAAATCTGGTCTTAAAAAACTGACTTCGAAAATTTTCCGGGAGAGCGTTCCTCTTTCACCAATACCGTTGAAGATCGTCTTAAACTTTGTTTTTAGTTCTTCGATCTATTTCTGAGGGAGCGCATCCGAATCTTTCTTCCCCACATCACCAAAGATCGTCTAAATTTGCATTCATATGGCTACAATTTCGAGCAATTTCTAGAGAAGAGCCCCTGAACCCCTAATTTCTCAACATAATCGGAGATAACAACTGCGTTTTCAAAAGTTTCAATTTCGAAAAAATGGACGATGGAAGCGCCCTTGAATCTTTCTCCCCTAACATGACCAAAGATAGTTTAAAATGCATTTTTAAAACTAAAATTTCGAAAAAGTTCTCGGGAGAGAACCATCCCCCCCCCCCCCCACTTCTGAGTGAATATTTTGCTTACGATTAGGCTCATATTTCTAATACTCAAATCTAGTTTCGATTCCCTGACTCCATTTTAAACTCTCGCCACGGCACTGCCCTGTCCCCCCACCCCAAGGTTTTCTGGGGGTTATCTCAACCCTCATGCTCCCTGGTACAGTGTGGTACCTGTTAGATACGACATTAAGTGAACACCACTTTGTCCATTCATATACTTTTATTTCTTAATATTTCTTAATAAGATTTCTTAAAACACCGCTTAAAACATCTCAAATCAAAACTTAGCTGTTCTAACAAAACATATCCACTGTTGCCAAACAAAAACGTACAAACTCTTAAAGGATGGGAAAATAAAGCAAAGCTTGCAACATTCTCCCACCTTTTGATTATTTTTTTTTTTTACATATTTGACACATAAAATCAAAACTTATTAAAATATTAAAACTTTCATGTTAACAAATTGAACTTTAATAATAAAATTAATGTCTCTTAGTAGTTTAATCCTAAAATTATACCTCATAAACATGAAAACAAATTAAAATATAAATTATAAATCAAATGTCAAAAATTTTTGGTTTCTTAACTTTTCTACCATATCTGGTTTGAATCGGTTCTGGGGTGACACCAATTCCTGGATCAATAGTGTCAGTTTTATCATCTATAGTCGATTCAAACCTTTTCACCTGCAGAGTGCTCGGCTTCTACATGTTTTAATATTTTACTGTTAAATAGTTCACTAGAGCAATCCAGTTCTAAAGGGTATAAACGTTGTACTGGACGAATTAATTAGTTTTCACTTTTACGACTCGAACAAAATTATCTTTGCCTGGGAGCACTTCTACTACACGTCCCATCGGCCAATCTAGTCGTCGTTTGTCACAACCGATGAGGACTATGTCTCCAACCTTTATTCCGGTGACGAGGGCTTTGTTTGCCTGCTGGTGAACAAGCATACCAAGATATTCTTCCTGAAATCTCTTCCTTAGGTCCTTTCTCAACCTTTGTTGGTATCTGACCCTCTTAGAAAGATTGACACTGTCTAAATTATCTATGTCAGGCACTCCCACCGTTTGAACTTCTTGGATGAACAGTGCTGGAGTTAATGGTGTCAAGTCCTCCGGATCTTTAGATAGATAGTTTAGTGGCCGTGAGTTGATAACTGCCTCGGCATCACATAGAATTGTACACAACTCTTCAAAATTTAAGGAAGCTCTTCCCAAAACTCTTCTTAAGATTTTCTTCACCATTTGGACTATACGTTCCCAAAACCCGTCCCACCAAGGGGCTGTAGGAGGGCTGAACTCCCATTGAATTCTCAAAATTGAACTCTCTTGAAGTATTTTACTCCAGTCAAGGGAGGCAAATTGATTAACCGCGCCAACAAAATTTGTTCCATTGTCACTATATATTTTCCGAGGTCTGCCTCTTCTTGCTATAAATCTTCTTAATCCGAGCAAAAATCCGTTAGTGGAAAGGCTCTGAATCAATTCTAAATGTACAGCCCGATACACGGCGCAAGTAAATAATAATATCCATGCTTTATCTCCCTTCTTCAGGTAAAGTGGTCCGGCCAGGTCAACCCCTGTCACCTCAAAAACCAATGCATCTCGTACCCTTTCTTCCGGAAGGGGGGCAGGCATGGTTTCTAATTTCTTTGACGCATATCTCTTACATCGAATGCATTGTTTCAAGACCCTTTGAACCGTCTTCCGGCCTCTAAGAATCCAAAATTTTTGTCGAAGATCTGCCAGGACAACTTGGGTTCCACTGTGGCATGAGACCAAATGCCTTTCGTAAATTAACTGTTCCACTAGAGGATGATCAGAGGGTAAAACTATGGGACATTTATAATCTTCTTCATCTTTCCATCTGAAAATCTTTGTCTTGACTCTCAAAATTCCTTCATCTTCAAACACACAGATGAACTTTAATTTTTCAATATCCTCAGATGAGAAGGAGTTATGTTGTATGAACTTTATTATTACTTTTTCGGCTTTTTCTAGCTCACGAACTTTAAGCTCTCCATGCTGTCTTTCTTCTCTTTTCTTACGGGAATTTTCTAAGAACCTTAATATCCATCCCATCATTCTTAGATTTTTCTTGTATGTCGAAAAGTAGCTGAGAAGAAAAGTCCTTGACATTATTTAATGCCATTGCAACTACCTTGCGTCTTTCACTGTCAACTTTTTCTGTGTCATCAATTAAGGTAGAATGAGGTCATTCTTCTTTCGGTAACTTCAGCCAATGAGGACCCTCCCACCAACGAGATTCTATCAGTTTGTGCACTGAGCAACCTCTTGAAGGTAAGTACGAAGGATTCTCTGAACCTGGCACATGTCGCCACTTTGTTTGGTCAGACAATTTCCTTATCTCCTTAACTCGATTTTTTACAAACACAGTCCATGTATCTTCATGAGTTATCCAATACAACACTGAAGTCGAGTCCGTCCAATAATATTCTTCAATGTCTTGGATACTTAAAGCCCTTTTTACTGTATCAGTGAGACGTACGCCTATTGTGCATGCCATTAATTCCAGCCTAGGGATTGACATCGTTTTCAATGGTGCAATTCTTGATTTAGCAAGTACCAATTGCACTGACACTTGATCTTTACTTTCGCTTCTTAAGAAAGTGACTGTTACGAAAGACAATTTAGATGCATCACAGAATGTATGAAGACTGATTGATACACAGTTGTCGATTGACATATATCTTGGAATTTCAACCACCTTCAAAAGATGAAGGTCCTTAAACCACTTCTTAAACTTTTCAGTTACATCTGTTGATAGTTCGTCATCCCATCCGAGTTTTGACTTCCAGCTTTCTTGAAGAAGTAATTTTCGATACAATGTTACAGGACAGCAAAACCCGATCGGATCAAATACTCTTTGTGCAACGGAAAGTAACTTTCTTCGAGTAAATGGCTCTATCATTTCAACTCCTAAATCAACATCACAAGATAAAGTGTCAGTTCTACGATTCCACAGCATTCCTAAGACTTGAGAGATTTTTTATTCAGAAGTTGAGACATTGAAATCAGTAAGCTCCCAGCCTCTCAATTCAAATTTTGCGCTTGCCATCAACTGTGTAGAGACTTCTTTAAAATGCTGAGCTTCACTTTTTGTGTCCAACGATGTAACGCAATTGTCAACGTAAAACGATTTCAACAACATTTCAGCAATTTCCTTATGTTCGATGCATGAGTTTTCCAGATGATGCCGAATAACTGATCCAAGAATAAACGGACTGCTCGTAAGACCGAAAACTAATCTGCGGTGCCTCAAAACTTATATTGTTTTACTTTCACTATCCTTCCACCACAGAAATCTAAGATAATCTCTATCTTCTACATTGATTCCTATCCGTAAAAAAGCCTTTCTTTTGTCAGAAATAATTCCAATTCTTTTTTCTCTAAATCTTACTAACAATGACGGGATCAATTCCAAGGTGTTAGGACCTTTTTCAAGGTAATCATTGAGAGAAGGAAAGCCTTTTCTTCTGTTTGATGCATCGAAAACTGGTCTGATCTTGGTTGTTGAATTTTCCTTGAAAATCCCTCTATGTGGCAAGTAGCAACCAGACTTTGGCAATTCTTCAAAGTGGTACCTTTTCAATTATATCATCATTTAACCACTCCTTGAGTACCATATTATATGCATCATATTTTCCTTCCAATTTTAACTTTGTTGTTGTTCTTTCTAGTCTCTTTTCAGCTATATCTCTATACTCAGGAAGATTTTTGTCATGTACCCATGACAATTTCACTTCATATCTTCCCTCGTCATCTTTTCTTAAATTTGCTATAAAATGATCGTTTACTGCATTATCGATTTCACTTTTAGACTTCTGTTCGAAAGGATCTTTGATGCCAATAGCTTCCATCTCCCACAGGTTTCTGATATCTTGATTGTGAATTAAAAGAGAGGTAACTGCAGCTGCAATAGAATTTCTACCTCCACTCGTTATCGATTTTCCCATTAAAACCCATCCAAGCAACGTTTCCATGGCAAAAATACCTGTACTTAATTTTTGTATTTTTCCAGTATAAATATTTCCGGCAAAGTCTGAGCCTATCAAAAGATCAATCTGGGGATTGATCAAATAAACATCAGTGATATGAATTCCTTTTTCGGCTAGCTCGGTTATCCAAAGTCCTTTCTGTAGACTAGGTATGGATCCACAAATAATAGGCTGATCGAGAACAGGAACTTTGCAGCTATAACCAGTATGCAGATTCTCAACCTTGATATTATAACCTTATGATTCATATCAGATGTTCTCCCTCCAAACACAACGTGTGTTAATTCTCTTTGAGATTCAGATTTTATTCCTAACGATTCTATTCTTGACTTCAAAATATAGGAAAATTCGGATCCAGTATCAATTAAAGCTCTTAGATGAAGTTTCTTACCTTCGTGTTGAATGCCAACCACTAATGTTTGAAGCAAAACTCTCCCTGAAGTACATGTTGATGAAAGAGTGCTGCTTTCGGAATTTTCTTGTTTGCACTCCACCGTAACTTTTGATTTCTGCTTAAATTCTGGACAACAAACAAGGTAGTGCTTCCTTCCACAAAACACACATTGAACTTTGTTCTTGCAAGTTTTTGCTCGATGGCTTGTTTTCAAACACACAAAACAACAATTTTTCTCTTTCATGATTTTCAATTTTTCATCATAACTTAAATTTTGTGCTTTGTAGCAATCTTTACTTTGATGAGAATTTTCACAGAATATACAATGTATTACCTTATTGCTATTAATCTCTTTTGCTCCTGAAAACAAGTTGCTCGCAGTAGATATTATAATATCTTCCTTATCTTTCGGAAATTTTCTGTAGGAATCACTTTGCTTCATACCCGACTTTGCGAGGGTGATCCGTTCTTCCCCCTCTACTTCAGTCCTTAAAAAGTTTAGAAGCTGGTTCAGTCTTGCACTGTATGATTTTTCTTCACTTGCAGAATTTCTTAGCCAAACTCTTAAAATGTCTTCTGGAACACACGATTCCACAAGTGGGAATAGCATAGCAGCATATTTATCGGATGTCATCCCAACAGACTCTAATGATCTTAGATGGGATTCAAGCTTATCATACAATTGAGTCATGCTTAGTTTCGACTTGGTAGCATTTTTAAGAATTCGCGAACATAATACTCCACTAACAGTTCCTCACGGCCAAACCTTGCTTTGAGGCTTTCAATTGCTTTTTCATAATTTTATGCTGTTGGTGGATAACTATCAATGATCTCCTTCGCTCTTGTACCAGGAGACATGCACTGTATTAAATATTGGAATTTATCTTCCTCTTCAATTTGCTTATTTTCATGAATTCTTTTGAACTGACTCCAAAAGCACAGCCAATCTTTAACTTCACCACCGAATTTCATTAATTCCAGTTTGGGAAGTTTTAGTTGTGATTTCTCATTATTAATACTAGCGCTTATCTGGGATTTACTTTCTAAAAAAGAATTTACGTAAACTAACGCTTCATCAAATTTGATTTTATATTCTTCTATAGCTTCAAATTCGACAGTATAACTTTTACCGTCATTGTCTGCATTTAACGTAAGTTCTAAAATTCCGTTGTCAAGAGTCATTAAACCAGCATTAATGCGTTCTAAAGTAGCTAATTTAATCTTAAGATCACTTATTGCAATATTTTCATTCTCAAACAAGGCCATTAAATTCTTATATGTCTTAGTAAAAGATGTTCGTAACGGAGATCGCTTCTTGACAAGATTTTCCATTGCAAAACAAAAACTAAAGTTTTTCAATCAGATATTCCTAAAAAAAAAGTACTGACCTTCTTTAAAATCACGTCCGGGTCACCACATGTTAGATACGACATTAAGTGTACACCACTTTGTTCATTCATATACTTTTATTTCTTAATATTTCTTAATAAGATTTCTTAAAACACCGCTTAAAACATCTCAAATCAAAACTTAGCTGTTCTAACAAAACATATCCACTGTTGCCAAACAAAAACGTACAAACTCTTAAAGGATGGGAAAATAAAGCAAAGGCTTGCAACAGTACCCCAAATACTAAAGCTCTGCGCACGCCCCTCGAGACCACGAATATGAAAGCGCTTTGCAAACGTACAAAACTGCAGTTTTACAATGCTCGGGACGCTTAGCCTTTACGGCTCTGCAAGTTGGTACAGGTTATTTTGAAACCCGGGGAAGGGGTGCTTTTTGTTCCTAAGGGAACTCATAATGCGTTTTTAATCTGTTTCTTTTTAATTGACGGTTTAAAGCTTTGCGAATCAAATAAGATTACGAAGCAATCTTCGGGAGTTGGTGAGCGTGAACGAGCAGGGCGCAGAGCAGAAAAATAAATAAATAAATAAATAAATTTAAAAAAAAAACATCCGCTTCACTCGCAAAAGGGCTGGGTTCCGGTAACTTGGTCGCTTGGCACGTTAGGCGATGACCAAGTAGTACAACTGGAGGATTATTTCAAGTTTTAAAACAACTATTGATGTAATTCAATGTTTTGGCGAATTATTTTGAATTCCAAAGAAATTTTTGTTTTGTTTTTAACCGAATGAAATGTACAACTTTTCTTTTTCTTTTCTTTCTTGACGACGATTTTCGAACGTCCTAAAGGATTTTTTTCCGTCATACAGATGGAATAGCTAATCAATCGGAGTTCTCTTCGCTCGCTAACAGCTAGTTTACACTCTTGGTCACTTGGCGAGTTTGGCGGTAAATAATAGAGTTGCGGAATTATTTTACATTAAGATGTCTTTTTGATGTCTTTTTGTGTTTTTGGAGAAACATTTTAAACTAAAAAAAACATTTAACTCGCTAAAGGGCATGGCTACGGTAGCGTGGTTCCTTAGCATGTTAAGCGATGAACTATACAGTTCGAGGATTGTTTTAAGTTTTAAAGCAACTGTTTTGGCGAATCGTTTTAAATTGCAAAAAAAAAAAAAAAAAAACATTTATTATATATATATATATATATATATATATATATATATATATATATATATATATATATATATATATATATATATATATATATATATATATATATATATATATATATATATATATATATATATATATATATATTAGGGTATGTATGCTCTACAATTACAGCTGTATCACATATTTATTGACTCGTTGCGCACAGAGGTATTGACCTTGAAACGTGACCCTTTTTTTTTTTGAGAATTATCAACTTTTTGACCGTTTAACTGTTAAACTGTTGCGTATTTTCAAGGGTCATTCACGTCTTTTGCAGGTATCCGGAGACAAACAAGGCAAAAAAGTAAAGGAAATAGCATATTCAATTGGCCTTTGCCCCCAAAGACGTGCGTGAGCCACCAAATTATGTATGCTTGTATGTACCTATTATCCTCATCTAAAAAAAATTGGCATGAGTCACTCATTCCTATTGAAGCAAAACTATCATACATTATGACCTTAAACTTTGAGCCATACTCAAGAGCCAACAAGTCAAATTTCAGAGAAATGAAGCGTCACTTTTTCTTATCAAAATACTAATTATATATTTTGAAAGTTTCAGTTTTTTTTTTGGTTCCTGTTATATTCATATTGTAATTCTGTTCATAATTTGCCACCGAAAATATTAAAAAAAAAGTTTCAGGAAAATTGAAGGTGTCAACTATCGAGCCCCCATTCTCTTCGTCCACCTTTAAAAAAAAAATTACTCTCAAGCTTCGATTTCGAAAACATTTCGGAGGAGATCCGGAGAGCCCCCGAATCCTTACCCAAACCTAACCGAAGATCGTCTAAATTTGTATTTTAGCAGTCAGGGTCCGATTAAGATAATAAAAGGCCGTTGACCAGACAGTTTTTCGGGGCCCTTCTGTAGGCAAACCTTAAATTTTTAGCCATTGGTTAATGCAATTTGGGAGCGCCTTCAAAACGAGGGCCCTAGGCGACCGCTTAGTTGACCTATGTAGTAATCAGGTCCCGTTAACAGTATCAATTTCTAAAAATTGCTGGGGAAGTGTCTCCGAGAGTCAAAGTGGTGCTCTTGTCAGTTTGGTCGTCGAGTGCCTGCTCCCCGCTCCCCCGTAAAACTTATACTTCTCTAGTTCTGAGCCGGCTCTTTGGTTTCTGACTCGGCAGACAAGGAATTTTGTCAGCCCTTGTTTCTACCAAATCGTCAAAGATGCCAGCAATGTGCGTCTAAGACTTCAATTTTGAAAAAGGTCTCGGAAAGCGCCCTACGAATCCATTAATATTATAAAAGATCGTCTAAAATTTCGCCTTTAAGAGTTTAATTTCAAAAATTCCTCCTAAGATTCTTTAACCCCCCCCCCCCCTCAACATTTTCGAAAATCGTCTAGAATTTCGTTTTTGAAACTTCAACTCCGAAAAGTTGCCGGATCCCTGAACATCATTTATCCTCTCCTTACGTTTCCAAAGAAGGCAATCGCGTTGTTTCTAAGACTTTAATTTACAAAAATTTCCACAGGATCGTCATTGAATGGGCCCTTATATTTCAGGGCAAGTATCAATCTATGACTAGGTTCACGTTCCTAATTCTCTTTCTCCACATATGTAACGCAACTCGTCTGATTTGCATGCACCAACCATTCGAGTAATAACCCTCTTCTTCACCACAGTTGATCCACGCTCTTTCTCTCTAAGCGGGAATACATTTTGAAAAAAAAACTAGTATGTTGTGGCCATCACGAAACTTTCTTCTATATCTTTCTTATAATTCTGATCCCTCCCCATGCCATGCCTAACGAGGAAGCAATATTTCCAACGAAAACAAAATTACACATGCCAAAACTTGTTGACCATCCCAATTCCTGATTTATCTCAAAAGCAAAGCAAAGAATGAAAATTGAAAATTATTTTTAAAGCCTTGCTGAAAATAATTACAAACATTTATCTGTTAGCAGACTCAAGATGGCAACAGTTAAAAATTTTAAATCATTGAGATAATATTTCGGATCATTTCCATGCAATTAAAAGCACGAGCTGAACGCAGACGACAGTCTGTTACGATTTATCTTTCTTATTGTTGCAATTAAAAAGCTATTTTTATTCACACAAATAAAAAAAAAAATCAGCCCCCCCCCCCCTGGAGCGATTGGCGCCAAAATTAAACCAGCGCCTGTTTACATATGGATTCATATTTATTCCAAATTTCATCCAGAACGTAGCATTACTTCTTGAGATATGGCACTCACAATGGAAAAAAAAGAACGTTCGATTTCGCCACCCCCTTTTTAGCTGTTGACACCAAAATAGAATCATTTCTTATACCCTCTAAGGGCTACTTGTCGATAAATTTTTGTTAGATTACGTTCATTATTTATTGAGATACAGCAGTCACAATTGACGGCAGAAAACGTTCTATAGCTCAACCCCCGTTTGAGCTATTGACACCGAAATTGAATCAGGATCTGTACCTGTTAGGGACAACATATGGACCAAATTTTGTCTGATTCCGCCAGTTACTTCCTGGGGATTAGCAATCGAGCAAAACTCAAAAAACGTCCCGTTGCTCCACCCCCCTTGGAGGAATTCGCGCCAAAAACCAATGGGCACAAGTTCACATAGGGGCACATATGTGTACCAAATTTCGTTCCATTTCATGCGGTAGTTTTTGCTGTAGAGCGGCCACAAAAAACTGGTCACACACAGACGTGACACACACACACACATACGCACACACATACACACACACACACAGACAGACAGACATTTTCCAAAAATAGTCGAAATGGACTCAGCACACCTCAAAACGTTCGAATCCGTCAAAATTCGAAATTCGAAAATTTGCACGAATCCAATACTTTCTTCTATATATTAGATATAGAAGAAAGTAAAAAGAGAGCAGCCGAACTGATCCTCCCCTCCTCCGATCAGTTAGTGATATCGAGACTTGCCGTGAGAAAAGATGTTAATACCAAAATACCAGGGGTGGCCACCGTAAAGGAGGGGGGGGGGGGGTCATGACGCAGATTGCGCCTTTACAATTTTTAGGAGGTGTTTTGATATGTATTTTCCTCTTTTTTTAGGGGGGGCCTCGCTTATGGGGGTGTCTTTGTGGAATTTACGGGTGAGGGGGTGCGCCTTTGCTCGAGGGGGGAATGGGCACTCCTGAAAACATTAACGTGCTTTAACTATTTTGTACTAACGAGGTTACGAAAATCCCCCCCCCCCCCCTACATTCATACTTATCACAGTGACGCCTTTTATGCCCTAACAGGCCTGATATGAGAGAGAACCGCTTTTTTGTGTCAATCAGAGGGAAGTACAGTTTTGACAGTTTTCTGCGCTCAGTAAAGGCGGTCTAGAAAGATTGGGCGCCAAGAACTTTGGGCGCCGAACATTATTTTGGGTGCCGGGAACTTTGTACGCCGATCACTTTGGGTGCCGAGACCATATTGGGCGACGAGCACATTGTGCCGAATGTTCCCGGGGCCCAAAATGCTCGGCGCCTAATGTTCCCGGCCCCCAAAGTTCCTGCGTCCAAAGTGCTTGGCGCCCTAAGTTCCCGCCGCCCAAAGTTCCCGGCGCCCAAAATGCTCGGCGCCCTAAATGCTCGGCGCCCAATCTGCGGCTCCCAATCTTCCCATTTCGCAGTAAAGGAGGCCGTGGGCATAGGCGGATTTACGGGGGTGCCCGGGGGTGCGCCGCACCCCCAAAATTCTTGGTTTAGTTTTGAAAAAAAAATTAGTTTAGTATATTTCACTCAGAAACGCAGTTGGGGGAAAAAGAATTCATAGCTGCTATACTAGTAAATTTACTTGAACCCAATGTATCACCACACGTCGCTAGTGCAAGAAAAACATAACTGTGCTCATATTAAGAATCAAAGTAATTTTATCCATTTGGAAAAAAAAAACTAATAAATAATTTCATGCAAATAAAAAAACTTCTCAAACAATTCATTGTTCAGTGCTGTGTTATTGTATAGAATAATTGCATGTTCTGTAATTAGGTATTTATTCGTATATCAATACAAATTCTTCTATTTTAAAACAACAACGGCTAATAAAGTCAAAAAAAAAAAAAAAAAAGAAAAAGAAAAAAAGAAAAAAACATGGCTATTGCAAGAAACTTGATCAATAAAATCCACACCGAAATCAACCGAAAACCAACAATTTTAAGGTAAATAATCAAAAATTTTTGAAGGAGGACTTCCGGACATTTTGCTGCAGTTGTGCATCCAGGGGGGAAGACTGGTGACCCACCCCACAAAATGCTGAGTAGATGTTTTTAAAAAAATATTCTTTATTGTTGAAGAGAAGAAAAGATCTCATTTTGGAAAAACGCAGTTATTTTACAAAAAAAAAAAAAAAGAATGCTGGGAAAAAAATCTTAATTTCTCTTTCAAAAAGAAATATTGACACAAATTTTTCAACACCTTCAGATTATTGGCGGCGAATTGTGTGCCTTCTCGCACAATCCTCTTTCTTTCATATCTCCCCCTCCTTTTTTTTTCTTTTTTTTGATTTTTTTCTATTTCGTTTTCATTTTTTCTATTAGTCCTCAAAATGTTTCTTCTCCAAAACCCTTTCTCCAGTTAAAGTTATTACAGAGTACCTTTAATTTCGTTTCTTATGCTTCACTTTCGCAAAATTTCCAAGGAAGTTTCTAATCACCTAAATACATCGAAAATCGTTTAAAATTGCGTTTTTGGAGCTTCAGTTTTGAAAAACTGCAGTGTCCCTAACGTTACCAAATATGGTCTTACACTCATGTGTTTAAGACTTTAATTTTGGAAAATATTCGAACAAGGTCCTCTGATTCCCCTTTCTCTATTATCATCAAAGAGTGTTAATATTTTGGTTTTGAAAACTACTATTTCGAAATATTTAAGTGGGAGAATCCTTTTTTTTAATACCATGGATTATTGCAGAAGAACTTCATTTTTAGGACTTCAATTTCAAAAAATTTCCAGGGGAGAGTTCCAGAACACCCCGTCCGGTAACAGCATCAAAAATTGTCTTCCGTAGTATTTTTGGAACTTCAATTATGAAAAGTTAAAGAGGTAGCGTGGGGGAGGGAAGGGGCTTACGTATTTCTATCTGCTTTTCAAAAAATCGATTGGAGACAGTCTATGAGTCTCATTCCTAACCCAAACTATAAATATGGACTATAATCACATTTATAAGACTAAAATTTCTAAAAATAGCCTTGGAGCCACACGTACCTTTCTTGCCTCTAAAATATCACCAAGAACTGTAAAACTGCGTTTTCAAAAACTAGTTCAAATTTTTTCTGGGGCGTGAATAGCATTCCAAACCAGTAGCTAGATTCACCCATTGCTTCTAATATCGACTTTCGTTTAAGACTTTTTCTGCAGTTTGAAATATTAAGAATTGCTCATCCCCTAATCTTACTAAATATGGTTTACATCGCGTAGACCATAGACGTAGACTTTTAGACTTAAAAGTGTGTCCGGCCCTAAAATTATTTTCTGATTTCGCCACTGCCTTGTTATTCCGGGAATATCCCTCCCCCCTCCTCAGATCCCTGTTATTGTTGCACCCCCAAATATTTCGACCTAAATCCGCCTATGGCCGTGGGTACTGTATTGGATTCCAAAACTGGTACCTTTCGGTCTAGAGCCAAAGCTATGAGCCTAAAGCCAAAGAATTTGCCCCCTCGCGAACACTTCTGGGAAACTGGATACAAAAACTTGAAGAAAAATGAGTAATGGGTTTAATTTTCTTCCCTTTGTGATCATAGCTCGATAAAAATATTAGGAGGCCCTATAGCCCAAGCAGTTTTTCAGGAGACTCTGCAGTCATACCTTAAAAATTTTAGTCATTGGCTCAAACAATTTTAGTGATTTTGGACACTTAAAAAACGGCGTCCTTGGCTTACATTTCCGTCTTCTTTTTCCAAGCATTTTTATTGAAAACGTTAAAACTCTTCAAGAGCTAAAGGAATCATGGAAAAAGGTTGAGATAAACACAGGTGAAAAAGGGACTAGAACTGTTTTGTCTCCGGTTCTCCTTGGCTAAACCACGGGGGAAATATTTGAGCCCCCCTTTCAACTTTGCATATGGGCGCCCATGCTGAATGTCATCGTGTTTTCATCGTGTTTGTGGGAAGTTTTCTTTTTTATTCTTCTGAAATTACTTTACATCACACACTGTCTGAAACCTGTAATTTACCCCAAAGAAAACACGTGGAATGGAAGTTTTACCTTTTTCTTTAAAATTGTTAATCACCGCAAGGTAGCGTATTCGAGCTCTGGAGTTGCGAATTGCTCCACTGTTTAACGTATGACAGATTTCCTTCTGTTTATTTAATTATTTTTTAGTTTAAAACGAAGTGCAATAATTATTTAATACTTAGTGTATAAGCATTCAATGCTCTTTAAATTCTCAAATTAGTGCATATTTTTTTAATGCGAATATTATTTTTTTTATAGTTGTGACGTCACTGTTTCCTTTTCCAGTTTTTCCAGTAAGCATCTGTTTTGAGGTTACTTTTCGTTTGAGGGTGCTGCTGTTGAGTTGCGCATCGTTGTGTTTTACTGTGTCAATTGCTAAATGATTCCAACAAAGCACTGTAAATCAGTATTATTAAACTTTCAAGTTGATTATTCTTATTGATAAATACGTTAATTCTACAGTATTTTTAAAAAGTGGCTTCATACATCATAGTTATCTAATAGTAAATAGTTTCACAGATAATCGAAGACAAAATGGCGCATATGAGTCCGACAACTACTTGGGATAAAAATACCGGTATGCCTTTAGTTTGGAGCAGACCTGTTCCAGTTGACATGGCTGCTTGCTGGGTGCTATACAATAATGTAAGCTTTCTTTTAATAATGATACAATTTTTTCTCCCAGATATTTCTATTAGTTTCGAATTCGAATCATGTCCTAAATTATGTCTTGTTCTGTTTCGTGTTGATGTGTCAAATACACTTGTTTTGTGTCAATTTGAGAATTGATCTGGGTCGCTGAAAACCAAAGTCGTTTTCATAAGCGACATAATTTGTTTTTTTTTTTTTTTTTTTTTTGAGATATATGATACGGTGTGTTCACTAATTATCAGAACGATATATTTTAATGTGACAATTTAATTTTTGAATACATAGAAATACGTTTTTCTTACTTCACCGAAGCTACTAATGGTTTGGCTGACAGATCGTACTTGATTGTTGAAAACTTTTCGAGAGAAATTGATGATTTTGGAGTACCGAAGGAAAATCTTAACTATAGTGGTTAAAATTTTTGCTGCAGTACTCTTGATTTTTCAATCGCTTTTGTTTTAAATTTTTAAAAAATATCGCATATTTTTAAATACTCATCTAAGCTATTTCGTAGTAATACATATAACGCTTTAGATTATTACAAATGGGAATTTATTGCGTTACCCTTATTAAAATTTAATTTCTTTCTATCCAGATGTAGTAGCAGTTCGAAATTGCTTTTCATTTTATGTACAGTCATTGTCCTGATGAATTCTACTTTTTGGGTAGTTAATTACTTGTTTTTGAAGCAATTTAAGTTTTAGCTAAGATTCCAATGTAAAGAATAAAGCAAAGTTGAACACACAAATTGCAATGTTTTGGATTTCTAATAATGCCCCTTTTCCATGCGAAAGATAATGAGCTTTTTGATGTAAAGCTGCAATGTATACAGAAACATACTGCTGTGCAGAAGCCAAAAGTACCTATCTAGAGAAACTTTAAAGTAAATATTTTTAACACGCTTTTATTTGCTTCACCTATATGTATGTATCTTGTAACAGAATCTTGCAGCTCAAATTTCGCCCACTTCCTGCGATCGGATTCTTTTGAAATTTGGCACGCAACCTCAGACCCGATGACAATTCAATATTCTATAATCAAATTAACTCTTTTAATTGTTAGTTTCCTCGAATTTTAATCAATATTTTGGCATAAATCCAACAATGAAAAAGGAAAAATTTTAAAAAATACATTAAAAAATGCTCGCAAAAATTATTTTAAAAATCTACAAAAACCTTTAATTTTTCTACATCAGACAAAATTTGTTCCAATGCTCAAAGGTACAGTGCCCGCCGCTTAATAAAATCACATTCGTTCTGAGGACATTTGATTTTATAAAGCGGCTGATTTTATAAACCGGCACTCATGCACTGAAAAAAGTAAAAGGTTTTTAAGTATAAATACTCTAAAAAAGAAATAAATTACGATTAGTTGTATTTTATTTTTAGTCAAGTTGTATATTTTAGTTCAGTTGCAAAATACAGTTGATATTTTAATTTACATAAGGTACATTTTTAAATTTCACAAGGGTCTTAAAATATTGACTTCTTGTTGTTTTAATGGGAGAATTTGAAAGTAAAGATTGAGAAATCCCTAATTTAATTGCAGCATCACACTAACTACATTTAGGAAGCGTGTCATACTTATTCAAAATTTCGAATTAATCTTTCACACTCAAGTCGTCACGACTTGCTAGCGAACAATTTTAACTCAATTGTAGAAATGAACTGTCAACCCCTGTAGATAGCTGAATGAGCACGAACTGATTGACTCAGTGAGCAGGGCTGCATATCGAAACAGTTCTGCGAAGTGGAAACAGGCAGCACCAACTAAATATATGGCTCTGAAACAATTCTCTTGTGACTGCTTCATTCTTCTTTTTTTTTCATCCAATTCCCCCCCCCCCCTCAAAAAAAAAAACCATACAACCTTCACCTTTTTTTTTTTGTTTATGTGGAATTTGTTATTTTATTAGTGCTGAAATGTTTTAAATCCTTGAAAGAAAAAATAAAATCCTGGTTCTATTCAGAGAAGAATTAACATATGCTCTCCAAAAGTTTGATTTTATAAAACGGCGAGGATGATTTTATTAAAGGACTAGCCGCCTGCGGCGACCAGCTGGTCCACCTTTTTACTCCATTCGCCTTTTTACGCCAGGGGTGCCGCCTTCGGCGGCTGCTTAAACAATTTAGCGACGACATTAATCAATGTTTTTCTCTATAAATCAGTATTATCATTCGTTTTTTTTATGCCAATGTTGCCGCCCTCGACGGCTGCTTAAATAAATTTCGTGGCGGTGTCAATCAATCTATATCTATCTATATCACTAATAATTTGAATAAAATATTTTCTAGATCTGTCTCCAGTTTCGTCGTTTGGAATATTTTTAAAGGAGGGGGAGGGGAGACACAAACGACGTACTCTTCATGCAAATTTTGTCGAAAAATAACAAAAAGCACTTCCACTTTTATGTGAAAGCATTGTTTTTTCAAAGTCATGGTGTATGTGGGGGAGGGAGGGGGGCATTGACACCTAATGTGCAAGCAGCCACCTACGGCGGCTGTTTGGCTAACTTGTCATTTACTTTTTTACTTCAAGTTTGCCGCCTTCGCCGGTTGTTTAAATAAATTTGACAGCAGTATTAATCAATCCATCTCTATCTTTTTTTTTTTTTGTGCCATTCACATTTTTACGCCAAGATTGCAGCCTTCGGCGGCTATCTACCTTTACAATCTATCTCTACATTTTCTTATCCATCTCTATTTATTTTGACCTCCTCGCCCATTTCCTAATAAAAACAAAGAACACTCAAAAACCGCTTTTTTTTAATTTAAGTAGAGCAAAAAAAAAAAGCTCAAATTCCCTGTAGTGTGCAAAAAGTAGCGTTTGACAAAGATAAAAAAAATCTCGCTGTTTTTATTGAATTAATGCGCACAACTATGAAATGTAACGTAATATAGATACAGCGAAAGGTCCAGCTTGGGGGGGGGGGATGGAAAAAGAAATAAATGCAATCCCTAAATAAAACAAAAAAAAGGAAAGAAAAAAAAGCAAGCGCTGCCGAAAAAACATGTGGTCATCACGAAAAAACATGTGGTCATCACGTCAGAAAATGTAGAAGTAAGCTATATAGTAAAAAAAAAGATTAACATTGCTTGCGATTAAGATTCCAAAGATTCCATCGTAAATATTGAATCAAAACCCAAGTAGTGACGTCACAGGCATAAAAGATTGAAGAACGCTTTTTTCGACTGATGCGTGAAAGGACATGATGTGTTCAGCATTAAAAAAATTGTAAGAAAAAAACTATTGCGTATTTTTAAGAACTTTTTTCTTTTGAAGAGGGCGAAATGTTTTTACTATTACCAACTTAAATTTCAGAAATGAGGCTTTGATACTTCTCGCAGGACGATATTAGAAAAAAATAAAACCCAGGAAAACATGCAAATTAAAGGTTTTTTCAAAAATTCATAAAAAATACAAAAATTGCTCTATCTTCAAAATTTTTTTGTTCATCATATTTAAAATTAAATTTCTGACACTATAGTACCAAAAATATTTGTCTGGCGCGATTGGTTCGGGGTCTGTGAGGTTAAAAGTACTAAAAAGTGCTAAAAATCACATAAAACATTAAATAACTTTTTTTCTAATTAAAATATCAAAAATCAAAGCCCGATGTGCCCAACTTCAGCAAAAACTATACCTGTATACCAAATTTCATCTTTCTAGGCCTTACCGTTTTCCCGGGATGCGCGCCACACACACACAAACATCTTATTTTATTATATGTATAGATGAACCTAATATGTTTTGACATAGAAATTAGAGACGTACCGAGTACTCGGTAACTACTCGGTACTCGGCCAAATTTTGATCAGATACTCGGCCAATACCGAGTAGTTGCAAAAAATTGAATATTGTCCAAGACAGATATAAAAATTTATAAAAGAGCTCCCAGTGTATATAATATTCTACAACTAATAATTACAATTCAAATTTACAGGTCAAATTTAAATTTTGAGAATAAAGTTTGAAATGCTACAATGGAATAAATCCTTATTTTAATGTCCCCAAAGTTAATAAAACTTATTTATTAAAAATTGTGCAAAAAAGGTAAGTATAGAAAATATATAATTTTTATATTAAAAATGGATTTTTGCTACAAGCAAAAATTAGTTATAAGAAACATAAAAATACCTTTGCTCTTAAAAAATAAAAGAAAATAAAACAATGTTAAAAACACAGTGTAGGAACATTGCAGACACGTGTTTTGCCATTACAAGGAATTCCTTTTTCAATGCACAAAATGTGAGCTCGTGGATTAAAGGCATCCGACAAAAGTCGGATTTTTTTGTCAAATGTCTTTACATTCTTTAGCTCACATTTTATGCACTGAAAAAGACGTTCCTTGTAATGCAGAAACACGTGGCTGCAGTGTTCCTGCACATTTATTTTATTTGCTTTTAAAAGTTATTTATGTTTGGAGGACTAGAACTATAAAATAGAATATGGTATAATTTGTTTTCATTCCAACTTGATTAATCATACCTTTATTTTTAATTCCAAAAATAATTTTTTTGTAAAATTTTTGACATGTAAATGAACATATGATATATATATATAAAGTTTTTTAAATAATGCATAATTAAATTTCAGCAGGAATTTGGTTTTAAAAACAAATGTATGGACAAGGAGGTCTATACTACTATTCCAATAAGTTCAAAATTCATTACATATGTGTCTGTGGTTATTGTTAAAACATAATTGGTACTTGTTAACTCGGCAGAGTAGTGAAAGGTCGAGTACTCGGTATTCAGCCGAGTAGTGAAAAGCCGAGTACTCGGTACGTCTCTAATGTCAACATTTCCTTTATTAATATCTAGTAATCCCCCCCCTTTTTTTTAAGTATGATTTTTAATGTTTTAAAACTCCAACCTTTAAAAGCTGTTTATTTCTACTTTTTAATTTTATAAATGCATTTATTATGGGCAATAAACCTCCACATCACAGATAAATATATCTTAAAATTACCACTGATGTGTTTGTTTTTATATATGCTATTACATGCAATATAACTTATTAGCACTCATTTGATTTATATACACACTTACATAAACTTTAACAGATTGAATGTTACTTTGTGCTGATTGAAAGTATGATATAATGAAAATATTGGATATTTTCAAAAACATCATATTTTTAAACTCTGCTGCAAACAGATCTTTCATGTAAAAAATGGTATTTTAAGAAAAATCAGAATGGTTGAAAATAAAATCCCCTAAGTTTTTTTCTCTCTTTCTTGGTTTCTCATAGGAAATCCTTGTTTATGATTATATATGGGTATTGAACACCCTGTTAATCTACTGTTTCATTCATTTTTTTGAAATTTTAATTTATTGAGCAATCACATTGATTATTCTTATTTGACTGTTTCGATGTCCTATGATTTTATCCTCCCCCCTTTTCCAGCACCACAGTGTCCATATCCTACATATGCATGACATGCCTATATGCACACTCATGTTTGCACACAGACACAAACACACGCCTACATACACACACACTCATGATTGGAAAAAAAACATAATTTGAATTCAAGATGTCGAAATTCAAATAATTTTTTTTAATGCTTTGATTTTTAATTTTAGTTTGCTGGATTAGACATTAATGCTGGTGGGCAAAATGGAAAACAGCCAAACGGTAAGATTATTTTTGTTTTTGCTGTTTTAACTTGCTCATTAAAATTATAATATTGTTATTATTGAAGTTCATACTGTGTGTAGGATGACTTTTTTTTTTTTTGTACATTTTAAACTAGTATTTCTCAACCTTTTTGTCCAGCTAACCAATAAAATGTTAAGAAATTCTTTTACTGTTGAGAGTTTTCATTTTCCTGCTTTTTTTTTTGCTGAGGGAAATGTTTTTTTTTTTTTTCTGTCACCAAAAAAAACAGGCTACTTTAAATTAATGAGGTGTATTATAACTCAGTTGTAAGATCTCTATTATAAAATACTTTAATAACATTTAAAGATAAGTACTTTTAATTCTACAAGAGATTTAATCTCAAAATGCATGACTAACTGTCTAAAGTCTAAATACCAAAACAAAACGCATAATCATAAAAGTACTAAAGCAGGGTTTGTACACTCCTTCAAAACTCCTCCAACACTCCTTCATTTAGGAAAATTTTTTGAAGGGCCCTTCAAACTCCTTCATTTTGGTTTTAACTCCTTCAAAACTCCTTCATTTTTAGTTGAAGACTATATAATCTTCCTGTATAACAGCAACTTAAAATACTTCGATTGAGACTAGTGATGTGGACTGGGTAAATACCCAGCGGGTAGGTACATATTTTTTGGGTATTTACCCAAGGCCTGGGTAAATATCCAAAAACTGGGTATTTTACAAAAAAAACGCAAAAAGTGAAGGGGAAATTAAAAAAAAAATTTAAATATGAAATAATTGGTAAAACGGATACATAAATACGTATTACACAGTTTATAATATTTTTCATTGAATGATGAAATTATGAAAGAAACATCGTGAAGCAAAGAATTTTTCTTTTCAATGTCTGAAGAAGTATAAGCAATTCAATGATGAACTTCAGGATTTCAAAATCACAATCTAGATTAGTCATATCCAAAACGAAAAAAAAAAGGAAGCATGAGGGATGTTTGGAAGAATAAACTGAGAAGTTATTAAGAGTATGATGTTATTTATTTATTTTATTGCTGTTTAAGTGATAACATGGCAAATATAGAAACAGTTTTCACATTAATAAGCAAAAAAAAAAAAAGTCAAAATATTGTTTTCTGTTGCCTTGCTCATTTGTATTTGCTCCCCAGTACTTCATGATGAAAATTTATTCAAACTATTTTTAATACACTCAATAAGTGATGTAGGTGGGAAGGTAAATATTTTTTTTTTTGGGTATTTATCCGAAGGCATGGTAAATAACCTAGTAATTGCATATTTTGCAAAAAAAATTAGGTGGTATTAAAAGGTGATGATTTTCTTTTTAAAACATAAACCATAAAACGAAACATTAAAAATACAAAAATTTAATTTATTATATTTTTTTTTAATTAAAGGAATGATTTAGAAAAAAATTTCAATGAAAGTCTACCTAGGATGTTGTCTTTAAACGCATTTCACTCAAAACTTGAAAATGTTCAATTACATCCCTTTGCTTCTCACTGCCTCATTTACAGCTTACATTTTGATGTCATGCAGGGACATATTACTGGATCATAAAAAAATTGATGTTTGCTTTTTTATGTAACTAGCTAAGCTTTTTACTTTTTGTAGAATGGCTTTTTATATCTGAAATTTGGTTATCAACATTGATTAGGCATATCCAACACATTAAATGTGAATATCATATTAGATTACTAAGTTGTGTTTCACACAATAATTCTTTAAATATGTGGTCAAAATACGATTTAAGGGTAAAAATTGTTTTGCATATGGTTTGTATAAATATACATAGTGGAATACATACAGAAAAGTATTTTAGTTGAATATAACATTTCAAAATAAATACCCAGGTAAATACCCATTTTGAGTATTTACCCCTAAAAAATAAATACCGGGTATTTTACATCACTAATTGAGACTAACTTTGTCACAAAGGCGATTTTAATGTAGTAATTTCGTGCATTTATTTTTTTCGATTTACAAATTGATCATAGTTGATTCATAAAAGTTGAAAATGAAAATTTTATTAGAAGACTAAGACATTTCATAAGTGAAGTAAAACATGCTTAAATAGTGCTTGGCTATTTTTTCAAGTTTTATGATTTTATTGATTTTCCCTCCACCACTCTCAACAGCAAAAGTCAGGTTATCTAATTATTATTTAAAAATGCATAAGTAGATGTACTATATTAAGTGATTGTTAAAAAAACAATTGTTTAGTTAATCGCAGTTATGATATTGTAATAAGAGTCATCCACAAGTGATGTCATGCCTTGAGGAGGAGACGAGCTCATGAAATTGTGACAAGGGGAAGAGAGAGGATGACAAAAAGTGACATAACACAGCTATTGTAACAATATGTTGGTAAAAAATATGACATGTGACAATAGGAGAAGTTAGGTGAAGCATGACACTTTGGGATAAAGGTGGCAGAGAGCAAATATGTTGAAAAAAAGTGTGACATCATTTAATGACACTCCATTAGTACTCCTTCAAAATCTTATTTTACTCTTTCAAAACTCCTTCATTTTATTTCTTGAATTGAGTACGAACCCTGTAAAGATTTTTTTTAAAAATCTTTAGTACTTTTATGATTAATATATAAATTCATTTTTATTTTGTGATAGGGAGATATGTTCCTCCTCATCTTCGATCTCGTCAACATTCCCAAGCTGATCCTTCTTCTGTTAATCAAACACATTGGAATGTAAATCAATATGGACAACCAGCTGAACAAAAGCGGTCCCCTGAGTGGCAAAATAATCAAATGCAAGATTGGGAGAGAAAAAATCAATACAAACAAAGAGGTAGGTTTCATTTCAAATTTTTTGTATGTATGAGTTGAGGTTTTTAAATGCATAAATGAAAAATTTTAATTGTGTGCTTTAAATTTTTTTGGGCATAATAGATAAGCTTCTTAAAAGTACATTCAACAAGTTTAACTGAACACTTTAGTTATTGAAGCTGTTTGGAAATTCAATTGAACTTGCAACATTAATTTGAATTAATTAAGAGATTAGCTAAATAAGAAGCTTATCTATTGATCATAAAAAGTATGTGAACTATGCTACTGTGTTTTTCTTTTTAAGTTCTATGGGGAAACTAGTTGATATTTTTAAGTAGTGTTGAATTTGGTGGTATGTTACTTGTAAGAGCAACTTTGTGTGTGTGAGTAAAAATTTTTGGAAATTATTAACCCGAGAGAGATTGCGCAACTAACAGTGACAAAAGAGATCGCATGGGGTGACTGAGTTATTCCAATCAGTTTTATCTAAAACTTTCTATAAATCATTTTCTATCTTTTTGTAATCTGCAAGTTTATGTTTTCCTGCCAGTATTCAGAGTGCAAAGCTATACAAGTGCAGAAAGGGAGCTAGAGAACGCAAAACTATGCTGCTTAGAATGAGACATTTTTCAAAGCATTAACAGTCGCGTGGGGAGAGTGAGTTACCTCATTAACATTGAATTCTAAGAAATGATTGTGCTTCATGCGCAGAAAGAAAAGAAGTAAAAATAACACTTCATTTACTAAGGGGACTGTTAGATAGGAGGATACTGAAAGGGTGACTGACTACAGAAAAATATTTACCCTGCCACATGTGTTAGGATAAGAATGGAGTGACTGTATGCCCCGCATGATCTCTCTTGGGTCCAGTGGCGCAGGATAAGAATGGAGTGACTGTATGCCCCGCATGATCTCTCTTGGGTCCAGTGGCGCAGCAAAGAGGGGATTTTGGGGGTGAAAACACCCCCAGAGGCATTGGTTTTAACAGATGCAAATTCTAATACACATGAAAGAGCTGTTTTGATTATAAAAAAAACTTCTCAAGATATTTTTGATCAAAAAATCCTCTTCAGAAGGTAATTTTGATTCAAAAACTTCTTCCGGAAGGTTTTTTTTTCTCCCCCTTCAAAAGGTATTTTTGATCAAAAAATCCCTTTCAGAAGGTAATTTTGATCCAAAAACCCCCTCCAGAAAGTATCCAATACCAGTGTCCGAATTTTGGTAATTAATATCTGTGAATAATAAATTTTAGATGTTTTCAAAATTGGATGTGTTTGTTGCCTCGATAGGCCAGTGCCAATAGCTTTGAAAATGGTAAAAAGTCGAAAAAATTTAAAACAGGATAAAACCAGTTCGAAAGGTAAGAAAATCTAATAACATTAATAGTAAAAATAAATTACAGGCGAGCTGAGTTCGGGAAGGGGGGGGGGGGTGTATGGGGTTTTAAGGGGGGCAAACGGTTTATCACGATTTCCAGAAAAACTAAGAGTCCTATCGAAAAAACTAAACTACGAAGTTGTTGGTAATAAAAAGATCTGTAACTTTTGTATTCGCACTTTTTTTCTATAATCTCAAAATGTATGTGAAAAATTCAAAAAACCGACTTTTTGGTTTTTTATTTTTATTTCCCACAAAAAAAATTTTTTCACTAAATTAAATGAAAAGTTACCTACTTAAGTCCCAAATACACTGTAATTTTTTGGATTCAAAATATGTATTTTTTCTCCTTATTTTGATTCAGTATTAAAAAAGCATCAAAATTTTCAATCAAAAAATCTCACGTCAAAATATCTGATCTTTTAAAAAAATCGGAGCAAGTTTTTTTCGTTGGAATTTCTTCTTTTTGGTGGTATAAAAAACAATATACAATACTATGGAAACTTTTCTTAAAAAATGAAGAAAATCAAAAAACTCGAATTTGAAAAAAAAAAAAGTCATAACTATGTAAAAAAAAATAAGCACTTTATTAAAATGTACACTTTAATTACTCAAAAAAGGAAATTTTCCATGTTACATTGACACAAACTGAAAATAAAAATATACTACAATAATTAAAAATCAAGCTACAGCATGCGTTTGTTTTACCTTCTCATCCACCATTAGACGGTGACTGCAGCGCCCCCTATAGTTTTTTGGAGTTACGAATAGCAAGCTACACTGTAGGATGGGATAAATGAGCTAATTCAGCAATTTTGAACTGTGTTACCTTGAATATTATGAAAAATAATCAGTTTTCTAATTGTGTTTGCTGTTAATTATTGTGTTTGCTGTTAATTTAATAAATAGCTTAAAATTTTACATAGTGATGATTTTTTTTCAAATTCAAGTTTTTTTTATTTTTCTTCAATTTTGAGAAAAGTTTCCATAGTATTGTATATTGTTTTTTAAACCATCACAAAGTAGAGATTCCAACAAAAAAAACTTGCTCCAATTTTTCTTAAAAATCAGATATTTTGACGTGAGATTTTTTGATTGAAAATTCTGATGCTTTTTTACTACTGAATCAAAATAAGGAGAAAAAATAAATATTTTAAATCCAAAAAGTTACACTGTATTTGGGACATAATAAGGTAACTTTTCATTAAATTTAATGAAAAAAAATTTTTTTGTGTGAGATAAAAATAAAAAACCAAAAAGTTGGTTTTTTAAACTTTTCGCATATATTTTGAGGTTATAAAAAAAAGTGCGAATACAAAAGTTGTAGATCTTTTTATTACCAAGAACTTTGTAATTTAGTTTTTTTCCATAGAACTCTTAGCTTTTCCGGAAATCGTGATAAACCGTTCCCCCCCTTTAAACCCCCCCTACACCCCCTTCCCGAACTCAGCTTGCCCGTAATTTATTTTTCCTATTAATGTTATTAGATTTTCTTACCTTTCGAACTGGTTTTATCCTGTTCTAAATTTTTTTGGTCTCAAACATTATTGGCACTGGCCTAAGAGATGAAAATCTGCGTTCAAAAATGAAAATTTTGGTCTCTATACAGGGGTCTGGCCAGAGGATATTTGGGTCCGTTAACGGACCCTTCACAAAAATCCGATCAACCAAAACGGACCTTTCACAAAATCCCGATCAAACAAAACGGACCTTTCACAAAATCCCGATCAAACAAAACGGACCCTTCACAAAATTCTGATAAACAAGATTGGATCTTTCACAAATTGTTTATTGAAAGAACAAATCTAAAAGCAAAATAACGCATATTTCTGGGTATAAACCGATAATTTTTGGATTTTTTTTAAAAGTCAAATTAGAGGGATCCGCTTATACAAAATCGGCTAATTTTGAAAAAAAAAAAAAAAAAAAAATTGGCACTCTTGCGATGTTCCTGCAAGCGATAAATAATTGCTACTGCCAAATAAATATAATGGTTGTTTGTTTTATCACACCTAATTGGCAGCGGTGTTGCTATAAACTTTTCTGAAAAGGCATTGGTAAGCACTTTTCTCCGCTCATGATTTAATTAACAATAATAATATATATCTTAATTAACAATAATAATATATATCTGCGAAATGAACTTAGAACTGCAAAGTGATAGTAAGGGTGGGGGAAAAATATGATCGCTTCAGATAGGGTTACCAACTTAAAAATTATCACCACTTAGCATCTGGCATTGAACCTTTATAATGACTTGATTAGAAAATATTCTCATCATTTTACCAGATGGTCAACGTTTTTACGGTGCAGTGTGGTGCGATGTTTAATTGTTATTTTGGGAGAAAATTATATGAGTTTTGATTTTTCGATACTAACAAGGATGATTAACTTTAAATAAACTCTTTTAATTACCGTTTTTTTTCTTTAGATGTCTACATTTTGAAAAATGCAATCTTTTAACATCCGATATGAGAATCATATTTTGTTCTTTTTTCAAGCTAATTTCGCTTTATTAGGATGCAAATAAATGAAAAGTCTCTTTATTTCTGTTAAAACTCTCATTTCAAGTTTTTAAAGCAAAATTCCATTTTCTGTTATGAGTCAAAAATTAAAATGCTGAATAGATGGTTTATTTTATTTATTAATTTTTTTTGCGTCAACTGTGTCCACAGATATTAATGAAATGTTTATCACAGGGCTCTAAAATGAAATTTAAAAATAATTTTATCAAAAATATTTCTTTTACAAGCCGTTTTTATACTTTTGATGTCTTCACTTTGAGAATTGCGATCTCTTTGCATCCGCTATGGGAATCCGATTTTTCGTATTTTTGATGATATTTACGCTTTGTTAAGAGGTAAACAATTAAAACATCTTTTTATTTTTGTTAAAATCACGGAATTTATAAGTTTTAAACGAAATTCTGTGCTTTTTAAGAGTGTCTTGGGTCAAAAAGTTAAATGCTGAACCCCCTGTTCTGAATTTTATTTTATTTATTTTTTTGTTACAATTATTTTAAATACTGTACAGAAATATTTCTAGTATAATATATTTCTGTACAGTATTTAAAGTAATTTTAACAAAAAAATGGTAGATAAATATTGATACTTGAGAGAGCGATGCCCCCCCCCCCCCCCCCGCCAAATATCAGAAAAACACCCCAGAATGATTTTCTCGAAATAGAAGAGGAAAACACTCAACTTTAAGTTTAATTGATGCAGTTTGGCAGTTTGTGCCATCTCTAAATTCCAAAATTTTGTTTAAAAAAAAATTTTTTTTTTGCGAAAATTTTTGATTTTTCACAAAATTAATTCATTTTTCACAAAATTATTTGATTTTTCACAAAAAACGGACCCTGTGAAAAATCCTGGACAGACCCCTGCTATATATACTTGATGATTGCTATCTTAAGCGTTAACCTACACTTTTTTATAAGAAGGGAAAAATATGGAGGTAAGAACTAAGCCAGCAAATGTTCAATAAATGCAACTAAAGAGTGAGTTTTTTTTTTTTTTTTAACTTTCAAAAAGCTCTAGATTATGTATGATATTTTTGAAAAAAAATTCTTTTAATGATTATAGTAAAAATTGATTTAACATGATGTTATCCAATGAGCTAGCAAATTGAGCTTTGATCACACACAAGAAACTATCTTATAGAAAATAAATATCTCCAGCATTAAGGGAGCCGTGAGAAGATACCTTCCTCCCAGTGTATTTGTTACTGTAAATGTGATAAATTGGTGATTGTATATAATTACGGGTGATTTTACACAATCGCCAATAAACTTGGTAAATGTGATAATTCAATATTTATCTCATTTACCGGTTTACTTATACAATCCCCCACTCGTGATGGAGAATAATAAATTTGAATGATTCTGTAGAGTGACGAGAGTATACTTCCAAAAAAAATTTTCAACACTAAAAATTTCTTTTACAATTAAAACAAAGTTTTATATCCATCAAAGCTTACAAAAATATTTTAATCAAAAAAAAATGGTTTTGCTTTACTTTAATTAAATATCTTCAAACAAACAAATTAGATATATCATAAATAATGCATTTGGGAGCGTCACTACGGGAGGGGAAGAAAGGAGCAGTCCACTCTAGATTACACCTTTTTTTGTGTTGGAGGGGAACTCAAAATAATCAGCATTTATGAAATTTTTTTTACAAATATTGCAATTCTGATAAATTTTCCCATATAAATATTAAATTGATTAATTTATCAAATTTTAAAGAAAATTGATTACAGTGTATTGCGGGGGGCGATTTTATTAAATAGGTTCATAATTTTACTTGTCTTTTAATGTACCTTTTCGATTGACCACATAAATTGAAATTTATTTCTGATAATTGTAGGAATTTTATGTTTGCACAAACATTTTCTTTTTTGGAGTGTTCAGGCGAGGGGTGGGGGTGTACTACAAATTGCTGCCCCTGATGACTTAATCTCCATGAAACCAAGTAAAAGTGTTCAAATTTACTGTCCCCCCCCCCCCCTCTACAATCGCCGACTTGTGATGGGAATGTAATAAATTCAGAATAATTTTTCCGAATAAGGTCTTGGTTCCAAAGAAGGGAAGATTTTTGAACTTCTCTGAAAATGCATAGAATGAATTAGAAAAACAGTAACATTGGTAAAACAGTAACATTTCAAACTAAATAAATGAGTAAAAGGAACTCTTTTACTCTTTTTTATATGTGTAGGTACAATATGTATTGTGAATTATAGTGAAAAATATAAACTGCTTTGGTAATATTACTTATGTACCTTTGTTAAGGGCTCGTTTAATGTTCTGTTTCTGCCACCATGGTTTACTGAGAAATGTGCTTAATGAATTACGGTAAACATTTCTTCAAAATACACGTAAAACAGGATGGCGAGAGGTCAGGGAACTTTATCACTCAGGGAAATATCAGGGAATTTTGAAAATTCAGTAAGGACACATCAAATGAAGAGGAAAAAAATAATTTTTCCCTTGCAAAAAGATGTACTTTAATGCCCTACGAATTTTCCTCCAATTATTTGTTTTAATAAAGTAAAATTAATGAGGTGCGATTATACAGTGCCGCATATTTTTGCATCTTTTTTCCTCAAGGTCAAAGTATTCAATCTTAGGATGAGCATCCTGAGATTGATTCTGTGTCTGTAAAGTTGTTTATATTTTACCCAGCTTGAATTTTCCTTCACTCATTCCATTGTAGGTAAAATAAACAACCCACAGGCAAAGAGGAAACCATGAATTATGACTTTGCTTCCTTGCTTTTACTCTTTGTCTTGAAGTAATTAGCATAATGTTATCACAATTTCAAGAAAGAGTCTTTGATTTTTAAATTAATGCTGAAAAAATCTTTAAAGTTATCATTTGGTATTTTCAATTTAATTTCTAAAATTAATTTTGACTCAAAATCAAATTTGTTTTTGTGTCATGGTATTGTCACTTCCGATTACACCAGGGTTGGCCGAATTGGACCCAATTGGGTTGGACCCAATGGGTTTTTTTTGAAAAAACCCATTTAAAAAACCCCATTATTTAGCCCACTTTTGGGTTTTTTTAAATTTTATGAGAAGTTTTTAAAAAAATTAATTAATTTAAATACTTTTACAATTTAAACTTTTTTATTTGTTCTTCACCTTAGACAATGAACATAAAAATGAATTTTGAGCTTTAATAGTATTTCTTAACTCGTAACGGCATCAAAAAAATACTTCAAAGATTTTAAATAAATGTATTTAACTTTTTCTTCTGGTCAATAAATAACTCAAATTATCTTGACCAAGTCTTGTCACGTCTGATTTTTCTCAATATTTGTAGATTGTACAGAGGAAACTAATCTAGTTAAAAGGCTTTCATGTAAATTATTTTCTGCTAACCAACACGTCACAAATCTTGAATAAACACAAGGTAAATTTTTTAGAAATAAACACATTTTTCAAACGGTTGACAGAAAACAGAACAGGTACAGTATTTTCATTATTTTACAAAAAAGTTTAATATTTCTTACCCTGTACACAGAAATAGAAAAACAGGCAACATAAAATTCAAAGAAATGTCTTGATTAAGCTGGAATTCAGTAAAAAGGGATTTAAACTAATTGAGGTTCTACAGTAGTTTTGCATAAAAAAATGAAATACTATAAAGTAAAATGCAAAAAAAAAAAAAAAAAAAAAAATTAGTAATTAAAAACGAACAATAGATTTTATCTCCCGAGAAGTAACTTTGCCTTAACTGTTGGTAATAATGAAAATTAAAAAATCTGAAGCTTAAACATTCTTGGGTTTTTTCGTCTTTAACACTTTTCTTCATAAAATGCTGAATTTTAAATAGTTTTCCAGCTTTTTACCCGAAGATAACTTTTGCGCTTTCTCCATATACTTAGTACGCTACAATATGCTACAAGTACCCCACATTTTCCCTAAAGAAAGACAAAAAAACCCACATTTCTTTTAAAAAACCCAACTTTAGTTGGGTTTTTTTTTGGTTTTATTTAAAAACCCAAAAAACCCTGGGTCCATGGGCTTTTTTAAAAAAACCCGGGTTTTTGCCAACCCTGGATTACACAAAGTTTTTTTTTTTCCCTCTTTTATTTTGAAACCATATACAATTTTTAAAATTAATAATTGTTTTTGCATTTCAATGTTTGTTACTAAAGCAATTAAGATTTTTTTAACAACTAATGAAATGATTTGAAATTGAGTTGTGTACATAAGTAATTTTTTTTTAATAGTTAAAATGTTTCATCTTTATTAACGAATCGTCATAGTTTTTTTTGTCAACAAAGACCTGTGTACTTTCTTGAGTTCATAATAGTTATGAAAACTCGAAATTGAAACTCTAAAGCACATTGGCTATTATTAGAAACTCTATAAAAGTGAGAAAGCAAACATTCCTAAAAAAAAAGGCCTTGCCAGCAAGACATCAAAAATACAGTAGAACCTCATTAACCTGTACAAATACTAGATTCAGGTTGTACGAATTAATGAAAGTACGGTTTAAAATAAATAACCAAAAATTTGAGCCTAGGTACATAAACTACTGTACGCAGTAAAAATTGGGTTTTGAATTCAAGAGAATAAAACAAACTGAAGAGAAATTTAAAATTGCAGAACAAAAAAACAAAATATGGCCTGCAAAGAATCATTATTGCACTGGATTGCAACTTATTTATATAGTGTACATTTAAATAACTATCCAGTTTAATCAAAATCCAGTTTAATAGGATTTGGATTAGTGAGGGGTCAATGTATTCAATTGAAAATAAAATCATACTAACATTATCGATAAATGCTCAGACGTAGACATGTGTATCCGACATAAAGCCCTCGTCGCGTAGAAATAATATACGTCTTTTTTTTAAAAAAAAGCAAAGTAGCTAAGCAGACTGAACAAATTTTGGCTAAGTGTTGAATTCTATTACATTCCCTATTACAAGTCGGGGATTGTATAAATTAACCAGCAAATGTAATAAATATGGCTAAATATTCAATAATTTATCACATTTACCAATTTTAATGGATTATGAACAATCAACCGGAGATTGTACAAAATCACTGGATTTATCACATTTAGCGTAACATATATATATATATATATATATATATATATATATATATATATACACACACTTCCAGTGAGCCTCAAGTTATGGCTCGTATAAAAATATTTCCTGAAGTAACCAAAATTTAATGAAACAATCGAAATTCTTTTCATTAATAGTTTTTCATTCTTTTGTGTTGCAACTTGGCACTTAAGAAGGCAACTCTGAGCGCTCATGTAAAATATCAGTAGGCAATAGTTTGAGGAGTGATAGTGAGCATGGTGTATTAGTGTGAAACGCCGTACTCACTAGAACACATAAAAGCCACATTTGCTGGAATAAAATGCTGCAATATTTGGTGAGTGAGTGCAGGGAAATAGGCTTAGAAGAACTCGATGTTCCCCAGGTTTGGAAAGTAGCAAGAGTAGTGCATTAGTGATATTAAAATGTACTTAGATAGGAATGAGTAAAGCATACCAAACATTTAACTATCAGCATTGAATATTGAGTATATTCTTAATAAATAAAATTTGCTTTGAATTATTTATTTTGAATGGTAAAACATAAATGTTTATTATTTATGTAATTGTTTTTTCTTCTGCAAAGTTTTAAAAAACATTAAACTTCTTTTGCAGGAACTTTTAATAAAGAAGCTGCTGCAGCTGCTCAAGCATATAATCAAGCACCTTCTCAGAACATCCATCAAGAATCTTACATGCACAACAGCATGAGTAGTGAACAAAATGATCCTCAAAAATTAAATGTTCAAGATGATCAATCTGGTTTGTATCTTTAAAAAATATTATGTTATCCTTGACTGTTTAATTTGTATATCAGCACAATCAATTTTATATTTAGGGTCATTCCACAATATTCTATATAAGTAAAATTCATACAACAAAGGTACTTTGGAAAAAAGGACCTGCTAATATGTGGGGGGTGGGGAGTCTCCTAATAAATCACTAAACTATAGAACTTTTATTTTTATATATTTGTTAAATTTCAAACAGTCATACCGAGGAGCACATTGGCCAGGTACCAAGTATCAATCTTGTTTTTAAAAAGAGCAATTGGCATATCATCGCCTCAGAGCAGCAGTAAGATATCTAATCCCAGAAATAACACTAAGATATCTTACTGTTGCTCTGATGCAACAATAGGCAAAAAATTTACTTTTTGGGATATCATATGGATCAGGTGTAGGGAGCTTTGTTTCACACTAACAAAATGTGAGAGCAAATAGCCTTCGATGCTTGATTTCATCCGGACTAGTGTGTAAAAATTCATGTAACATTTTTTTAAAAAGTTACATTTTTCCTCTCGTCTAAGTCCCTACTGTGAAGTGGATCAGAAAACAACCGAGAAAACCAGCGTATACAAGTCGAGTCCCTACTTTCGAAAAGAAAAAAGGAGCATTTTACCGCAAAATGTTTGAAAATAAATGTTTTAAAAAGAAGTAAAATGAAATGTTATGATCTTTTTTTATGATCGAAAACAGCACAGGTTTTTTTTAACTGTTGTACAAAAAGGGTTCATTTCCGAAACCAGAATTTTCGCGTTTGTTTCATGGATACTATTTTTATCTGTTGCTTTTAATTTGATTTAATATAAAGAAAGTTCTGCATTGTAGGCCATATTACGGTCTTTTTTTTATTATGAACTTTACTTTCCACTGAACCAACTATCTGGGAAAATTCACAAGAATGGCAATTTCTGTACTTTACCAGCAGCAGTTTATCTTTTACTGTAATTATTCAATCTTTATTTCGCAGTCGGACCATGTAAAATTAAAACAATGTGAGTATTCACTACTTTAGTGTCTGTTTAAAAGAGTGACTAAAATCGAAAAAGGTTCGCATGTTTGAGTTTTTTCCAGAAAATCATTTGACCGAACTTTCGGGAAATTCTGCCCTCGTAAACAGACTCATTAACTTTTGACCTCATTTTTTTGCACTAAATTTATTGACATATACGCGTGTATACACGATACAGTAGTTCGGCTCCCGTTCAGATTAAACCCTCATCAAGAGTAAATCATTTTTAAATACAGTGAAGCACAGTTTATAAGTTTTTAAGGGACTGTATGAAAAAAATGTATAATAGGTATACGTTAATGTGTATTAGACTCTACAGGGACCAATTTGAATCACGTATAATTGATAAAAACATGAACAGTGCTGTACTGTGCTTCAATTTAAATTGAATTAAGGACTCTGTTTATGTTCTAGTTTTGAATGATGGATATGTCTTATATGCGCTATTTAACTTTTACTAACATGACATCAGTATTTACATATTTTGATATAGACTATTGATATATGGAGTAATTGTGAGTGCTAATTGAAGCTGTTCTTTGCTCATGTCCACTCTGTGAACCACTATTCTTGTCCGATGGTGTGACTAGCAACTTTTACGCATGCGCCAACTAGTGATGTAAAATACCCGGATATTTATTTTCAGGGGTATATACCCAGGTAAATACCCAAAATGGGTATTTACTGGAGTAAATTTAATATTACGGGTATTTATTTCAAAAATTTATATTCAACTAAAATACTTTTCTATATGTATTCCACTATGTATATATTTAAACAACCATATACAAAACAATAAATTTTTGCCCAAAAACTCTTTTGGATCACATATTTAAAGAATTATTGTCTGAAACAACTTAGCAATCGAATATGATATTCACATTAAATGTGTTGGATATGCCTAATCAATGTTGATAGCCAAATTTCAGACATAAAAAGCCATTCTACAAAAAAAAAAAAAAAAAAAAAGCAAACACATCATTTTTTTAAGGTCCTAGTTCTTTTATAACCCAGTAATATGTCCCTGAATGACATCAAAATGTTGCTCAATTTATTATTACTATTTATTTTCCTACATCTTTTGCAGAAATTTCCTCCAATCCTATTTCAAGTGTTCCGGCGTATTCTGCATCTCATATATATATATATATATATATATATATATATATATACACACACACACATACACATAATATACAGATACAGACACATTTAAAATTCAAAAATAGAGGGAAACAAACCAAAAATGTTCTGAAGAATGGACCTTGCAAACTAAGCGGCTGGTCTACCCCGAGATAACGTATCAGTCCTTAGTTCGCTTATTTCATTTTGATATTTTGACTTTCTCCTTTTATTGTATTTTAAGCAAATGTATTGAGTGTGAGAGAAAAATAGACATTACAGCTGTTTTACAATGTTTTAATTTAAAGAACAAAACAATTTAATACTAAAAATAAAAGCAGTACAACATAAATGTTAGCGGAAAATACTTGATCAATCCTTTTTCAGTAAAATATGTTTGAAGAAGTAAAAAAAAAAATTTTTTTTTTTATTAATTCTGAAGGAAAGAAACTGCTGAGGTTTGTTTCAAAATGATAAAGAACTGATAATGGGAAAGAAAAATTAGAGATAGCTGCACTTGCAGCTGGAAGGAGTTTTGATACTGTCTCAAAAATCCTGTGTTACTGATGGAATGACTATTAAATAAAATACTAAAATAGTATTTAAAAAAGAAGAAAATTTGAGTCTAAAATAGTTCATTCTAAATTCTGACAGTTTTTAGATTTCATTAAGCCTTTAATTAAAAAAATTATAATATATAAATTTTTATATTTTTAATCTTTCATTTTACAGTTTATATTATAAAAAGAAAATCATCACCTTTTGATACCACCTAAACTTTTTTTGCAAAATGTGCAATTATTAGGGGATTTACCCTGCCTTCGGATAAATACCCAAAAAAAAAAAAAAATATTTACCTTCCCACCCTACATCACTAATTGGGTGTATAAAAAACATTTGAATAAATTTTTATCATGAAGTACTGGGGAGAAAGTACAAATGAGCAAGGCAACAGAAAACAATATTTTGATTTTTTTTTGCTTATTAATGTGAAAACTGTTTCTATATTAGCGGTGTTATCACTTAAACAGCAATAAAATAAATAACATCATAGTCTTAATAACTTCTCCGTTTATTCTTCCAAACATCCCTCTTGCTTCCTTTTTTTTCCATTTTGGATATGAGTAACCTAGATTGTGATTTTGAAATCCTGAAGTTCATTGCTGAATTGCTTATATTTCTCCAATTATGACATTGAAAAGAAAGATTCTTTGGTTCACACGATTTTCATAATTTCATCAAGTCTTTCAATAAAAAATATTATAAACTGTGCAATACATATGTATCAGTTTCACCAATTATTTCATATTTAGATTTTTAAAAAAAATCCCATTCACTTTTTGCAGTTTTTTTGTAAAATACCCAGTTTTTGGGTATTTACCCAGGCCTTGGGTAAATGCCCAAAAAATATTTACCTCCCCGCTGGGTATTTACCCGATCCACATCACTAGTGCCAACAGGCCATTTTTAGATGTAAAGCAAAAAATTTTGCAATATTCAAATTGTTTTTAAAACTGGTGAAAAGGTTTAATTAAGATGAAATGTAGGTAATTTATCAATCTATCATAGCTGTTTCTAATATTAGTAATTTGTGAGTCATAATTGATTTTGTTTGTTGAAAAAAATTTTGAGTGATGTAAAAGTTTTATATTCTCTTAGTTTTCATTTTAATATAAAACAAGGAAATCAGATGTTTATCGACACTGAAAATTTGGTTAATATGTTTTTGAAAATTATTAGTCAGTTACTTTATGTCAATTTTCCTTTTCAAAAGGGTTTCTGTTGGTTGCTATTTAAAACAAATTTTCCTTTGTTTATTTGTTTTTCTTGTCCATGTATGAAATCTAATGTTTCTTATGTTTTTGCAATTGTTAAATTGATTAAAGAGAAACTTTAAATGTAGTCCAGCAACTAAACTGAAGAAAGACATTTTAAATACTGTATTGAATTATCTTTAAAACTAAACGACGCAGATCATTTTTTTATTTTTAGTTTTCAAATTATCTTTAACAACGTTTCCCCCCTTAAAAATAGAAGTGTTATACCTTGTGTATTAATTTTTCTATGATTCTTGTCTAAGAGCATTATGCAAACAAATTATTAATTGAACATTATTACATCAAAATCATTAATTTTGTATTTGGCAATCTTGTTCCAAGGTGAAATTTCTCTTGCTTTTGATTTTGTTTATTTTGCTTTTCTGTGTTGTAAGGTTGGCAAATCTCTGCAGGGGTGATTGTGTTCCGGTATTTTACCGGATTTCCGGTATTTACATCTTGATTTCCGGTATCTTCATCTTCGAAAATACCGGAACCATCCTATATTTTCAGAAAAACCCACTTTTGTAAAATTTAGGTCGATGTTTAATGAAACGCTGAAAGTCCAAATTGAAGACGTTTCGTTTGGTATAAAGCGTAAGCTACGTCATGTTTTGCAATCTCTATGGTAATTATTGAAGAACAGCTGGGGTGAGAGATGGAATAAAGTAAAGGCTAGATAAGAAGAGAAAGGAGCGTTACTTGATATTTTCCCCCTTAATATTTTCTTTTCAAGATGTCTAATATCGTTTCTCTGTTGCATATCTTAATATGCAGATGATGTAACTAGGGTTGCCCATTCCCCCCGACTGCGATGGCACCCCTCAATTTTACCAAGCCCCCTTTTCCCTCAAGAATTGCCACCAACTAATAAAAAGACTTAAATTCTTCTAAATTAATTTCTCCAAAAGTTTCTGTGGTATAATCTGCTTCATGACTCTCCTCCCCTCCCGACACAAACACATGAAAATCCTTGCTATAACTATATTATTAGATTAAATTGCTAAAATATTTATTCACCAAGATGGGCTATGGCTTTTCTCTGTTGTAGATGCTTATGTAATAGGCTTTACAGTCCCCCCCCCCCATTAAATGTTGAATTTAACGACTTATATATATCGAAAATATCGATATTTGCAGAGCGATATATCGTGGCATTAAAATTCGGATATCGCCTAGCCCTATTGCGCAGTGATCATAATACATTCTGCCCCTTTTGCCCCAAACTTATTTAATTCTGAAATATTTATGCACTTTTAGAAAATGAATGTAATAACTGGTTAAGGATTCAGATACAATGGAGGAAAATAAAACATTCTTTGAAAAATTTTTAGAAATGAGAAAAATTTAAAGAATTTAATTCTCTTCATACACATGGACATATTAAGTCCAATTAAAACTTCGAGTTTTAGCCCCAACAAATAATTATGTATATAAATAATGTGTGCATACACGTAATGTGTATATGTATGCCTATCAAAACACTTTTTCTTCTTGGAAAAAAGTTCAGGTATTTTTTCATGGAGTCACAATCACCCCTGTCTCTGCCACCTTGCATCTACTTGACTCCTAGTCATAACTTGCTGCTTTATCATAACCCCAATCAGTCTACATGAAACCTAATTCTATATGGCATGGTACAGTACCTGTACCATGCCATATAGAATTAGGTTTCGGTTAAAGTACAGTAAAACCTGTAAAGTTGACCACCCTTGTAAGTTGACCACCTGTCTATGTTGACCACGTTTGTCAGGAACGGAATTAGCCCTATCTCATATAATGAAGGAAAATCTCTCTATCTTGACCACTAATGTACGCCAAATTTGGTCTGGAGTATTGTAAAAAAACCCTTTGTAAGTTGACCACTTGGTTTATTTTTTAAAACTTTCTTCAGAATATTTTGTTATTACTTATTATTTATTTAATAATATTTTTTTTTTTTTTTTTGATAGCTTTCAAAGAATGTTTTTAATGCTTTGATGACACACTAGCATTTTACTAACTAAACAGCAGCATAAAGCTTATGCTGCTCTTTATTCTCCAAACTTGTTTTTCATTTGTTGTTCTATTTGAGATAGCTTTTTGTACTCTGTTCAAAGAAAATGGGTGTCAGTAGAAAAGTTGTCTTTTCCTTTGGTTACAATATGTTGTAGCAGCACAGGAATTCTGCTGAAAAGAGCAGGCCTGGATCTATACATTTTGGGCCCCCCTGCAACAAAATATGTAGGGTCCCTCCCTAGTGACCAGCAGTGTCTATTTGAAAAGCAAATAAGCCTTAGTGCTAGTTTTTTTTTTTTTTTTTTCTGTTTTTTCATCAATTTCCAGGGCCGTTAGCCCCTTTAAGGATGCAGGCCCCTTGCACTGCAGGTACGCAGATCTGGGCCTGCTAATGAGTAATGAATAAAGTTACATGTTTCTGGTGCAAGGGATTAAGATATAGGACATTTTTAATTTTGCCTTTATGAACTGGGAGAGTCGAGCTTGTTGCTTTTTGTGCTATAAGTTTTACATAAAAAGGCTTTAAAAAGAAAGTTAATGGAACTTGACATTAATAAAAAGTATGAAACATTAAAAGAAATTGAAAATGGAGGAAGGCATAGAAAATAAGCTGTGCCTAATAGAGTTAAAAACAAGGAAAAAATAACAAAAGTATTTGAATAGTCTTTTTAATTGTTGTTTCACTTACAATAATGTTAAACAATGAAAGTGGAGTTGAACAGAAAGAGTAAGGGTGAATTCCTCAAAAAAAAAAAAAGGAATACATGGTGCAAGAAATAACAAAAAAAAAACATTTATTATTTATGTTAATTTTGAGATGTGTTAATGTTTCTTTCGAAGATGGCGAGTCTTTTAACATTGGTTTTTATTTTTCATAGGAAATGACAAAAACAGGAATTTTGGAAACTTCAACAGAAATAAAAAAGTTGGACAAGATCAGTTTCGCCCCAATTCATATCAAGCTCGAAAAAATGATGGGTGCGTGACAGTTTCTGTTAAGTGTACTTAAATGAGTGTAATTCTCGTTTTCAACGATATTTTTAATGCTATGGGGAACATTTTATAAATGTATTACGAGTAACAAGTAGTCTTTGTTATTAAATCACCCACATGTGTTTTTGAATGGAAAAAAATTGTAAAATAGAAAAATAAGAAGACAGCTTAATGAAGCATTAAAATGTTTTTTTCCCCCGCTCTTTCATTTCAATGAACTTGAGTAATTAATGCAAGAAATAATTTTGTTCAGCAAATGCAATCTGAAGAAACAGTTGCATTAAGTCTTCGCTCATTTTGCCAGCTAGTGGGATAAAACTACAGCAGAAGTTCAGTATTTTTCTCAAATCTTTTTTTCTGAGCAATATTGATCTCTTTGAAGCGACAAATCTGCTGCCATATTAGATTTTTTAAATTATTATTATTATTTTTTTTTTTTTTGCAACAAATGTTTTGTATTTGCTTCAATTTGTGTGAAGACCTTGTGCAAATTAAAGATTCTATAACAGAATCGGGAGTTCACCTGATACTAAACTGACCATTCTGATACAAAATAGGCATTTTTGCGGATACAAAGATTGATTTTTCATTTTCCACCCCTGAATATTTAATATTTCCTGATAGTGCCACAGCAAAATAAATTTCGAAGTTGCTTTCAAAAATTTTTTAAATTACTGATAGTATTGTTATTTATTTTAGGTCAATAGTAGTTAATTGAACCCTTACTCATCTCTATTTAAGATTGATGATTTTGAAGCTTTCATAGTGTTGTCTAAGATCTTTTTCCTAATGCTGAAACTTATATGTGATTGAGAACTGAATCAGCATGAATTATTTTATTATTGTAAAAAAAAAAGTATATACTACCAAATAGTCCGAAGTAGTCCTTGAAAATCTCATTTTATCCTAGAAAAGTTGAGTACTCGTTGAAAAAAAATTTGGATTTTGTGTATACAGTCGGACCTTGATATAAGGTCACCCCTCGGACTTCGAGAATGTGATCTTATAACCGGTTCATAAACTTTTATCAAAAAAAAAAAAAACATTCTAAAATATGTTTTCAATACTATATCACATGATGAAGTAATGTTTTCATTGAATCAATTAAAATAAATGCAATTAGTTGCAGGGTTGTTTGGTTTAAACCAATTGTTTTTTTTTTAAATGTTTTTTTTTTAAATCCATTTTACAGGTTTACATTGATTTTTCCCACACATATTGAAAAATGTAAAATTCCATTTATGCTAAGTTCCTAGCTAAGTTGCAGAGATAAATACTAAAATTGCAAAGTTGCTTCTTCAAAATGTATTATAAGCTTTAATCGAAAAAAAATATTAATATATTTTTTATTTCATATATGTGCCATAAAGCAAGATTTCAGTCAACTTCTATCATTATGCTTAATTTGCATGATTAGTTAAGATGAACTAAGGATTGAATCTTTTATTGTAGATGCAATTCATTATATTGCTCACTCCTGTTGCAGGGGTGTGACATTTTTGCCCATTTATTTTCACTTTCTTGGAATTTTAACTTTGACTTGTAAGGTAATCAACAGTCTAACTTAATTGTTTGCACCTAAAAATTAAGATTTGTTCTGCAGGTGAATACAAATATTTTTTGAATCAAATTTTTAAAAAAAGTTTATATATCACGAATATAACGTTTTTGGCAAAAAAAATTTCTTGAAATAGAATTTGCTACATATTTATTTGTTCTAAAAAGTTTACATTTAATATTTTTTAAACTTCAATGCTGGGTGCAACATGTATGCCAGTAAATAAGCTGTGATTTAAGCCATGTTACACCAATTTTTGTATTTTTGATTTGGTTCTTTGTTTTAGTGATAGTCGATATCTTTTCCAAGGCTTTCCAAAATAAGAACGGAGTCGAATATAGAGCAGCACTTTTTTAAAAAACTTTGTCAGTACAACAGCAATTGATTTTTTGGCTGTTCAATCATGTACTGTTGTACATTTTGCTTTACTTCAATATTTGCGACATTGTGTATATAAAAATCAGCATTATGTAAGATCAGAAAGAAAAAAAAATGAAAATTGTTCTTTTGAAAAGATTATGCTTAAAAATATAACTTTTACCTTTATTCGATAATAATTCATATTATGTTGGTTTTATAAAGTTTTTTTCTTGGATCTTCATTATATTTTATCTTAACCTGCATCACAACCACTTCTTGAAGTATTTCGTATCATAAAGGGTCTATATATACATGCATACTAATATGTTAATCAAGTCAAACATTTCAATCAATATTTCCCCGCAGAAAGCTATTTTACTTATTTAATTTAGTTACAAGATTTTGTTCTTATCTCTTTAATTAATCAAGAAATTAGGTATAATGTGACTATTGAATAACGGTTAATTACATGAAACCAAAAAAACCTGGTTTAAGCCAAAAAAAAACTTTTTGGGTTTTTTTACCAACCCTGATTAGTTGGAAATTAGAAAATTATTTGTTAAAATTTCAACTCGGAAATTAATACAAGTGAAAAAACGGTTAGAATGAGATAATTTCCTGTGGGTTGCTGGTCGAGAATAGACATGTGGTTATGGACACTATGAGGACCCAGGGCCATAAAAGTTACAAGGGCTAGCTCAATCCTTTGATCTTTCCCTTCCACCGCCGAAAGGACAGCGAGAGTAGAAAACTCGTTTTTGACGTCATCGGGTACACTCCGCGGGACTAGGGGCCTTACGCGGGACAATCCAGTGTGTGTGTGCCCAAAGAACTGCTGTATGCCTTAGCTAAAATACAATTTAAAAATTTGTTCTCTGTACAAGGGTTGTTAAAGAAGCAGTTGAAGGGGCCCAGGCCAATCCCAGACAAGGTTAAAAATTACTTATTATGAATAAGGATATGAATATTATTTTCAAGGTTTGATTTTAATTTGGAAATGTCTCATAACATTTGACTAGGGTTTCTTCAGAAATATGCTCCTGCGCTAGATCAGTTGCAGGTCATTTTTCCTCCACGTTATGCTAAAGTAGACATTAAAGGTAGGTCACATTTTTTAGAATCGAAAATATTTGTGTGTAATTATATTTGAAAGTATTGAAAATGCCTTCACGTGCTGATGGCCTAGTACTGAAAAAGTTCTGGAAACTTAAGCTTTCCTTCAAAATTTTCAAAGAGCTCAAAACACACCAAAAAAATTGAGAATACAACCTCCTTTTCTGTTTTTAAATGCTTTTTTTTTATGGAATACTAAATTTGAAGCTGCTTCAATAAATAATTGGAGGAAGAATTTTAAAAAGTTAAGATAAAGAGCTAGGCAAATTTCATAAAATGTGGTGTACGAAGTTATTTTTTAATGCAGGATTTGGTTCAACCCTGTTACATTGCAAGTTAATGATATTTAATAAGTTTATTAACGGAACTGTGAGACCGTAATAAGTTTCCTTCAACCGTAAAATTACAATATCTAGATGTAATGCATGAAATTTCTTTGTAAATATTATTCAATAGATTTAACTAAACAATTTCTTGAACACTGTATCCCCATGCTTAAAATAATTAATAATTCGCATGTAAAATGAGCACTGTATCGTGATTATTTCAATCGTGTATCTGTTTTCGTAGGAGCTTTTCTTTTCTTTTCTTTTTCTTTTTTTTTTTTTTTTTTTTTGTGATCATTTAAAGCTTTCAAATCAGATACATTAGTGTTTTTGTGATTGTACAAAAGCTTGGCCATTTACCGTATTACCCCACATTATCCGGCATGCCGCAAAATTTGGGGGTTACCAGATTTTCAATAACACTTGCCTGGTCCTTTCCGGCATGCCGGAAAAATCGAGGTTAGGAAAATAATAATAATAATATAAAAAATATATGATCAGCTTAAAAATGAATATGAATTCTTTTCATATCTTATTGATATTAACAAACAGTTTAACTTTGTGAAAATATTTACTAACAATGCCATTTGTTATTTTAACAAGAAAAATATTGTTTGATAACAAATAATTTTATAAAAATTAAATTGAAACTATGTAAGCAAACATTTAAGCAGTAAGAGTCCGCCCCTAAACCAGTGCTAAATAATTTACCATAGCTCTTCAATAAATAAAAATTAAACTTACCTCTATGAAAGGAACCTAAAATATTTTTATGTAAAAAAAATATGAATAAATCGCAGTAACGATGATTGTTTCTGAACTGATTACTTTATTGGCATGTAATCAAATCCATTAGTTATGTCCTATCATAAATAGCACGCACATGTTATATGAAATGCACATTTATTTTGAAAAAAGGTTACTTTCGCGATTTATTTATTTTTTTACTTACAATGGTTTGACTTTTGATTGGACCGGAACGGGAAAATTTACTTTTGTTTTAATGCGAAATAAACCCCGAATTATCCGGCATGCCGGACAATTCGAATTTCTCGGCGTGCTGGTCAACCTCGCTTTTTTACGGCATGCCGAATAATGCGGGGTAGTACGGTAATTGTTCTTCTGTATTGGAAGACTAATTTCCTGACCCATATAAAAAGGCTGTTGAACTTTTTTCTCACGTAAGAACATTTGGAAGAATCCGATATTTGAACGAAAAACATTCTGATTACAAAATGTACGCCGACATTTTTTTTTAAATGGACTTTATCACAGAAGAAAACTTTGTAGAATATTCCGAAAGATTTCAATTAATTACTATAACGTAATGTTTTGTAGAATTCAGACATGAAGAAATTTTTCAGTCTACAAATAAGTTAGCTTTATAAATTTGGCGATAATCATTGAAACTTTAAACTTGGTTTACGTTGCTAAATCTCAATACGTTATTTATAAATTGAAGTGAATAAAATGTTGATTAATAATTTCAGTAAACACCCATTAATCTGGGAAAACCATTTAAATGTACATACGGTATAAATGAAGAACGCGTTAGTGCAATAATGTATTTTTGTAAGGCTGTATTTTTATTTTTTTAATTTTCTTTAATGCAGCTTTATATTTCATTCTCTTGAATTCAAAATACAACTTTTACTGTGTTCAAGTATTTTACTTATGTACATTGATTGAATTTAAAGGTTGTTTTGTTTAAGTCGTTTTAAACAATCTAGATGACCTGGATCCTATATTAGTCCAGGTTAATGAGGTTCTACTTCAGTTTTCAAAAACAACGTTTGTTAAGATTCTTGTTCAGAGTTATAGTTACTTCGTAAAAAATAATTTTCTCTAAAACATATCGGCAGTATTTAGATTCAAATGGTATCGCGAAATTCAAATATGTTTTAATTATTCCTTATATCAATCTTATCTCTTTCATTTTATTTGAGACAAGATTGAAATAACAATGTTATTAATATTATTTAAAGCCTAAACTGACAAAATTATGTACACACGAGAGGAAACTTGACAAGCACAGTAAATTATTTTCATTTCTTTATAAGCTCAATTTTATTGTGCGAAATTTCCGCTTTCTACCCCTTTAAATCAGGAATATTGGCTAAAGAATATCCAAAACTACACAAGAGAAACTAAAAATTTGTATTGTAGATTTTAATCAGGTTTACTGTTTTTCGTATCGCTTATTAACTTGTCGATGGGACTCAAAGCATTTACCCTTGTATTTCATTCCTTTTTGAAGCTTAACCCTCAAGAAATAACATAAAAACGGGAAAAGAGTGAGGAATTACGCACGCACGCACAACACAAATGTCCCAGATCGAGTGTACCTAGTGACGTCACTGGCACTTTCCCCCTCCGTTCCTACTTTCGAGGCGCTAAGACCTAGCCCTTCCTCTTCTATGGCTCTGATGAGGACCTGCCTTTGAAATTTGTATGCATTGATAAAAGCCATCTCTATTGATCTTGACCCTTATCTAAAAGCTGTCAAATTTGATCCACAAAGCATGAATAGGAACCAACAGTAAGCAGCCTGGGGAAGCAAAACTCTCTTTTAACCTGATTTAGGGGTGTGAATGATCCCTCCTACTCGGTTCAGTCGTCCTCTCTCTACAGCATTCTTGTGTCTCTATACGCCTTTTTCCTAGATTTTGGGGGTTCGTTGGACAGATGGTTTTTTTTCGATAAAAGATCATGTACTAGGGAAAATTCGTGGAACTGAATCAGTGAGGCATTGAAATCACTTAAAGAAAGTCAGACAAAAATGACCTTATAAGCGATGGTGGTATTTGAGACCTGACCATATATCCAATAATCCATAACACAGAATCCCTATTCAATGAGTCCGGACTTGACTAGAGTGACCTTATATCGAGGTCTGACTGTATATACTAACAATGTTGATAAATTAACTTTTTTAAAGATAACTGTGGGCTTTACATTTATAAGTAAAAAAAGCACCTTGAACAACTAATAGATGCATCTATTTCTACCTAAAAAAACTAGACATCAATCTTTGCATCTCATAAATGGTGTAACTGTATGTTTTTATACAAAACTTTATAGCAAAATTAATCATTAAAAACATTTTCCCCAACTATATTAAATTGAGTATGTTTTCTTTTTTAAGTATGTGCTATTGTTTTACTGTTCAAATGTCTTATTTCAGTGGTAGGACATGGAGAGATCCAGATTCAAAAGTTGATAGTAGGGACTGTAATCGATGGGATAGGAGAAGTGGGATGCAAAGGAATGATGATGAAGAGGAAGATTGGGTTCGACCTCTACCTAGAGATGAACGTGTTGAAAGGTAACTTAATCACACCAGGTTATGAGTTTTATGAATTTTCTTGTTTTTGAATCTAGAATGCTAACAAAAGGTTGCTTCTGAGAGTTATTTTTTTTTCTCCCCAACATGTGAAAAATATTTATTTGTTACAAAATGAATTGACTACATCTAAATGAAATTAAATATTTGTAAGTGCAACTCTTTTCTAGAACCTTGTATTTGCTCAGGAACAACTTTTTTCTTTCATTCTTAAAAACATTCAAGTTGAAGTTAATGCCTTCAAATTGAATTTTGATAGTGATGTATGTTATCATACTTCAAGAAATTTCAAAGAAATCCTCAGCATATTACATATTAAATTGCTAATAAATAATCATAAAGATTTAAAAAAAAAAAAAAAAAAAACTTTCTATAGAACTTGCGCAAGATTTTTTTTTACTATTTATTTTCATTTTCACTTTAAAGTAGAAAGTAAAAGAAGCTTGTATTAAAAATTACTCTGGGACAGTTTAAACAATTTAATTTTTGCTAGCGAATACTCAACTTTTGCGTGTGTTTTTTGCCACGATTCTCTGAGTTGTATATTTCATTTTTAGTTCAATAAATTCTTTTCATTGTTTTTTTACAGAATTATTTACTGAAAAACTTACTCCTTTTTTTTTCTAGGCAATTATTTGGTCAGGGCCATACTGGCATTAATTTTGAGAAATATGAAGATATTCCTGTGGAAGCTACTGGAGAAGATTGTCCACAACAGATAGGAAATGTAAATGCATTAAAATATCATTTTAAAATTTGAGTAAATTTAATATTCCTGGTGGAAAGCTTAAATTAACACTTCTCAAGTATTGAGGAAAGGTTATATTTTTGGGGGAGGAACCTCCTTTCATTTAATGTTCTCAAGTTTACTAGTATTTTACAGAGATCATAATCTTGTGATTTTATTTATTTTTTTTTTTTAGTTTCTGGAGATGCCCCTGACAGAGTTAGTCAGATTTAACATCGAGATGGCTAGCTATAAAATTCCAACTCCTGTTCAGAAACATGCAATGCCTATTATTCTAAACAAACGAGACCTGATGGCATGTGCTCAGACTGGTATGTTTTGTTATTAAACTTTTCACAGTTCTTCAGATTTTGTTTTTATACTTCAAAAAAAAAAAAAAAAACTTAATTTATTTCTTCTGAAAATTGCTATTTTAAATTGAAAGCCTGGGTTCAAAATAGGGATGTGTTGTTCATGAACGAACGGGTCAAAAAGAACGAATCCTTAAAGTGAACGGATCCGTTCGTTCACCTAAAAAATGAACGATCGTTCTTTTGAATGGTGAGCAGTTTGGAACCTTGCATTGATCACTTGTGATAAAGTCGCTTTTTCTTTCTTTTTTTTTTTTTTTTTTTGGAAATACATTCATCTTCAAATTTTTCTCATTAATCAATCTCAAATTTCCTTTTTCTCAATGCAGTACAATATATTCAGTTCAAACCTTTTTACTTTCTGCTTTATTCGTCACTTTTCTTTAACAGTTGCAGTTTTTCATTTGCAATTTTTCCATGTATCCATTAGTAATGTTTTATGTAACTTATTTGGTCCTTTTCACACTTTCTGTCTCGAAAATTATTCCCATAAGTACCTCCTTCCTATCAACTACCATCTATATTGATTTGGCTTTATTATTAACTTGATTGGAGACTCCCAAGTTGCTTAATTTTACCTTCCATTTCCATTGTCCAGAGGTTTTAGATAAGGATTATTACTGGTCTAATTTTTCCCCCATGTAAAAAAGTGTTGTGTGTGTTTGTGTTTTTTTTTTTTTTTTTTCTGTTCTCATTGGTACTGTGGAATAATTTTGAAGCTCCCTAACATTTAGGTGATGTTTTTTTATAATTAAAGTATCCAGTACCCCCCGCTGAGCTACCAATTTATTTATTACTTTTTTCGATATACTTATTAGTAATACTATATGTATGTATAAAGTTAGTGTAGCTGGAAAAAAATATTTGAAAGACCACATCTCTTTCTTTTGGGGTTGATGTCGTGGTTGACAGGTGTTTGTTGCGGTCAAAAAAGACATCTTACACCTTTTTTTATGTAAAAAGCAGACGGTTTATGATTACAGTACTTTTGTTAAGTTTGTTATTTAAGGTACGTAGTTTTAATAAACATTTCTTTATTCTTGTGTTTAATATTGTAGCCTGTTTCTTTTCTTTTTTTTTTTCAATGTAACCTAAAGTACAGATTAAAAATTATTTTTTGTGTTATTTTCACCTGTGACCATGCTACGCTTGAGATATGATATTTCTATTGATAATTAGTGCACTCTTTCACGTTAGTTCAATTTTGCAAATTTTCTACCGTAACAAAGTTATTTTTTTATATAGTAAAATTTAATAACTTAATTTTGTGTCCTGCTGAAATGAAATCAACGGTTTTTTGGAATGGAAAACATATTTTACCATTCCGCAACTGAGAAATATCTTACAAAAGAAACTTTAATTGCTTTATGCACTCCTGTTTGGGAAAATTGCAATACCACAAAGGACTCGTGTAAGTGAATTGAAAATTGCAGGAAATGTAAAGTAGGGCATGATATACAAATGATTAGAATTGCAGACCGGTAGCGCATGTGTATGCTGAGCAGCTCCTTCTGAATGGCGGATCAAGCTGAATATAAATAGACGGCTGTAGTGAAGAGTGTATGATTATCGATGGTTATATGCTAGAGTAAATGTAAACTGAATCTTTACTATGCCTCTTCGACGAAAGAAAGCGAAATTTAAGCAAATTTCGGAGTTTGAACGGGGCAGAATCGTCGGCTTTTGTGGGTTTTTTTTTATCATGCAGTAGCCGCTCGTGTGCAGCTTAACAGCAGCACAATCGTGCGTGTTTGGAAGCAGTGGATGGACGAGGGTCGGTCAGCTCGGAAATCCGGGAGTGGACCCCGAAATGTGAGGTCAGCTCGCGATGACAGACATCTGGTGCTTATGGCGCTGACGGACCGCACAGCTTCTTCTAAACAATTGGCAGCACAGTGGTCAACAGCTACAGGTGTTTCATTGTGTGTTTCATCAATTCGGAGACGTCTGCTGCAGCCTGGGCTGTACACAAGGATTCCTTTATACAGGATTCCTCTCGTGCAAAACCATTGCCGCCTGCGTCTACAGTGGGCCAATGTGCATAGGAGCTGGCGTGCTGATTGGCAGCAGGTCTTCTTTTCTGACGAATCCCGCTTCAATTTGTGGCACCATGATGGCCGAATCTTTGTGTCAGGCGCTATGCCGGTGAACGACACATTCTGGAGCGCATTATTGAACGCCAAAGTGGACGAACACTCGAAGTTATGGTCTGGGGTGCCAAAGCATATCACGGACGATCACAATTGCTACGAATTGTGAGTAATTTGAACAGTACGCAATACGTAAATGAAGTTTTACAGCCTCTAGCTATTCCTTTCTTCCAAGGATTGCCAGGGGCTGTATTCCAGAAGGATAATGCCCATCTATATGTCGCCAGGACTGTCAAATTCTACCTTGATTCGCAGCAGGTACAGCTTCTTCCTTGGCTTGCATATTCCCCGGATATGTCACCAATTGAATATGTGGGATTTCGTTGGGGGGCGTCTCGCTCGTGATCCTTGTCCTGTTGCTTTGACAGACAACTTTGGTTGCGCATTCAAACAATATGGAATTTTCTTCCGCAGGCAGATATTCAAGCTTTGTTTCTCTCCATGCAAAGTCATGTAGCAGCTCATATTGCGGCCCATGCTGGCCACAAAATACTAATTTCTATCTCTTTTTATTGTTTGTTTGGTTTGAAAATGTAATCATTTATTTGTACCATTACCACTCAACTGTGTATTAAATTTCATTCAACTAGGATGCTTCCTTCATGGTGTTGCAATTTTCACGAACAGGAATGTACATCTAAACCTGAATAAAGTTCTTTTGATTCATTTTTCATAGGCATATTCTCCTACTTTTAAATGTGTGATTTTAGTTGTTTTTCCTTTAAAGAATATTGCTGATCTAATTAAACATTTAGAATGTAAGCGTGTATGTCGTGCAGAGAGCACTTGTAACTTTTTAATTGAAAGAGTTAAATGAACTGATCAAAAGAATGAATGGTCCTCTGATGAACGGATCATTAAAAAGAACAACATTGCCCACCTCTTACTCCCACCCACTGACGAAGGAAGCAGCTTAATTGTGTTTATCTGAACATTCTACATCTGACACCCCCGCCCCCCCCCCCAAAAAAAAAATTGATTCATTTTTCATTGGATATTTTCCTACTTTTAAACAATTATAGTAGTTTTTTTCAAAGAATATTACTGATCTAATGAAACATTTCGAATGTACATGAAAATATCGTGCAAAAAGATCACCTTCAACTTTTTTAAATGAACGAAGTCGTTCAAATGAAAGAGTTAAATGAACGGATCAATAGAATGAACAATCCTCTGATGAACGGATCATTAAAAAGAACGACATTGCCCACCTCTAGTTCAAATTTAGTGCATGAATTTGTCAATGTTGAAAAGTCCAAAATTTAAAAAATTTGGAATTTCCAACTCAAACTCGTGCTTTACCAAAAATTGCATTCAGTGCTTTAGAATTCAATTCTTTTTTGACTTAAAGAATGTGCTAATTATTTAGTAGTTGTGAGCTATTTTAACACTTCTACCTTAACTTTTTTTTCCAATTATCTTTTAAAATTTGACTTTAGTTATTAAAGCCCCCATCAATCAGCGTTGTTATTAGCCAAATCTGCAACTTCAAATGGTGGCACTCTTGAACCTCGTGGCTAAATCAATGCAGTATTAGATGCCAATCGTTTTTGGACATCTAAGACTCAAAAACCACAACTTGAATTAAGCAAACAAGTGATGGAAATATATTTCATCATACATTTCCTTAGAGTGAAATCTCGGCAAAATTTAAAAATATATTTTGAATTTTAAAAATTAATGATTGCGTGCATTTAAAGGCTTAATATTTATAGCTTGGAGCAAAGGAGAATCATATGGGGATATGAATCAGTTTAAATTTATCATTTGTCATTTGAGGTTTTTGCCTTCAGCTCTTTTTATGGCTATGCTTAACAGACTAACTTAATTAAAGACTTAATATTCATAGCTTGGAGCAAAGGAGAATCATATAGGTATATGAATCAGTTTAAATTTATCATTTGTGTGAGGTTTTTGCCTTCAGCTGTTTTTACGGCTTTGCTTAACAGGAACACTATTCAGAGTGAACTATATGGAGTGATCTAGATTGAAGGACTGAGACTCACAAAACTGTCCACTATTCAAGAGTCCTTAAGGAGGTTTCACTGTATTTCATTATATACAAGCTTCGATAGCAACAAAATTAGCTGAAGTGACAGATAATGTGCTTTTTCTCTTGATTGGTTAACTGCTATCACATGCAGCCATGCTATTATGTGTTACTGAAACATTAAAGTTCTTTAATTTTCAGGATCTGGTAAAACAGCAGCATTTTTAATGCCCATTTTAAATCAGATATTTGAAGATGGCCCACCTAAAAATCCTCCTGTGGTAAATATAATTTTTACTTTCATAAATGTTGCTTATTTTAAAATTGATCATAAAGCAATTTTGTAACATTTAACTGTTTGTGGCAATTTCAAATAAGGTACTTTCTTTCTAAATGATTGTTTATTGATCATTCTGTATGTTGCCAACCAATCTGTTACAGCTTTGTTGTGTCCAAAGTGTGTTAGTAATTCTAGTAGAATGGTTTTTTGAATTTAATATTTCTCCTTTTGTAGCCATGTAAAATCATACTATGAAATAGTTTAAAAGGTTTCAAAAATCGGGGGGCACAGCAGTGCCCCCGCCAAGTCGAGCGCGGAACGAACACTGCCGTACCATCCTTTACTGGAACCATTTCGCCGCGTTTTCAGGCCTCTATTTGAGAACCTTCTGATGAGACTAGAACGCAGAAATTTTTGTCATCCAGTAAGCTATAATCACAAACTTAAAATCCGAAATTTCAAGTCAGTAGGTCATTTAGTTCCGAAGTTAAGCGAAAGCAAAGTTTTGCATTTATGACACTCACTCACTCATGATCATCAAAATAGAACTAGTACTTCCCATAAACTCAGAGAGGTGAAATTTGGTACAAAGTTAGGGTTTAATGGCCACATAAAGGGAAAACTAGAAAAACTAGGATACTCGAAGATCTGGAGTGACCCTGATTAGAAAACACGAGCCCAACCAAACTATTAGAGATCGACATACCGCCTTTACAAAAAATATTCAACTTGGTTGGCTGCTTCATTATGTCAAAAATCGAAAGTCTGAATATCTAATGAAGAACCCTCAGCTGTATTAGAGATATGATAATGCCCCCTTCTATTATTGGTACATATAAAAATCGACTGTCATTGCAAAAGTCCAGCGTAGTGGGACACATCTTCTAATTTAATTTAGCCTAACTTTAGTCTACTCAAATATTACACAAATTAAATGTTTCTACAAAAAGAAGAGAAATCCCACTAAAAACATTCTGTAAGAAACTAGCCAAGTTTCGATGGAGCTGTTTGTTTATCTCTAAAAAGTAATGAAATCTAGACAAAATCATGACAAGTCGAAGGTTCCTTACTGCGATTTCTTTATTGTTATAGTTAATGTTGTGTGACTTGGCCATTAAAGGGTACACAAGGGTACAAAACCAGGTGCTCCATGACATGATTGCACCAATCTGTCGCCAGAACCGCTACATGTTGGCAATGGAAAATTGCCACTTGGGAAAACGTGTAAACAAAATCTTCTTGTACCCACTAACATATAAAGAATGTTTAATGGCCAAGTCACACAACATTAACTGTAACAGTAAAGAAATTGCAGTAAGGAACCTTCGACTTGTCATGACTTTGTCTAGATTTCATTACTTTTTAAAGATAAACAAACAACTCCATCGAGACTTCGCTAGTTTTTTACAGATTGTTTTTAGTGGGATTTGATTAACATGCTGGGACTGTGAGTATCAGCCTGTGAAAACTATAGAACCTAATCTACCTGTATTATGTACATACTTATATATTAATGATACAAAACAAAACTTAAATATACTTTTCTTAAGTTTAAAACCAAAGGTAATGTTTATTAAAGTACAATATTGAAATAATAGTTTAAAATTTAATAATATAACAGTGTAGTAACATTAGTTATAAAGTCTATTAACATGGGGGCAGGAGGCAATACCCCTATGCCCTTGGACATTGATTCTTGGACAAATATTATTAATAAGTGAGTGTGACAGGAATTATAACAATTAAGAAAGTAAGCAGTAACTATGCATAATTGAAAAATGTTTCAAATAAAATCTTAACACTTGAATGATTTGCCGGGGAGTTGGGATGTCCCTTAAAGACGAGTTTTACTGTATGTGTGGGTTCAATTTTAACCTGCAAGACCTGATTTTTGCATACGTTAGTCCTAGATGCAAAATGTTCAAATTCAGATGCAGAGTTAAGATATTGAAAGTTTGAAGCAAAAATAAAAATGAGTCAAAAAATACAAAATTTAACTTTCTATTCAGGCCCTAAGTCTCCTAACTTATATTTAGAGAAATAATCTCCTTTGAAACCTATAACTAACACAAAAAACTTGACAATTGTGCGACCAAAACTCAAGGAGATATTCCTGTTCAAAGTTTTAAGTTACGACACAGAAGATAAGATTGGAACTTATCACCCTTTCGAAAGTGTGACAAGTTGTCAAAGTAAAAAAAAACAAGGTATTTATATAATATTCTTCATTCCTGTTCAAAAATTCATGCAAATGTTATGCCGTGACATGCAAAAACACACTGCAAAACCTCAAACAATTTGAAAAACCAAACTGTGCACACATATAATTTGAACCACTTGTTAACTGCTATATTTTCCCTCAAAAGGTGTTATTGATGACTAGTGTAAAGTGGTGTCACTAAACGCTGCGTTTCATATTTTGGTGACTATTAGTCACGCTAATTTCAAACTTTTAGTGTTCGAATTGTTTTTAAAAGGAGATTATTTCCCTAAATGTAAGTTAGGAGACCTGGGGCCTGTATAAAAAGTTAAATTTTGTATTTTACTCTTTTTTTTTTACTTCAAATTTTCAATATCGTAACTCTGCATCTGATTTTGAACATTTTTTCAATTCATCAAAAGCTAACGGTTGCGAAAATAGAGGTCTTGCAGGTTAAAACGGAACACCCTGTATATGTGTTATGGCTAAAGCCTGAAATCAGCTAGTTTGCGTTTTGACCAACGTTATCATTAACTTACCAGCCAATGTTCGATCTTTTCTTGATCTCCAGCTTCGACTGGCTAATTCAGGAAGTAACTTGGGAAGATCAGCCTTAAGTAGGGAAAAAAGAGCAAGAACATATTGCTTTAAAAACTTAAAAATGAAGTGTTGAAAAGTGAGTACTTCTGTGTTTTTTTTTTTTTTTTTTTTTGAATTTCAGTACGGTTGTTTTGGAAAAGAGTTTAGATAGGGACATCTTTAAGTAAAATTACTATCTTGCGTTATTCTCTTCTCATATTAACTCATAATAGAAATTATTCAGCGCACGTTTATGCTCTAGTTGCAATGTGATAGTGTGAAGAGAATTACAACGAATGAATGAAATGAAAGAGGAGGGCTGGGAAAAGTTGCAAATTATAAAGACAAACAAAGGGAAAAAGAATTATGAAAATCGAATGACATTCCATTGATGCATGGGGCCTAAAGTATGATAAAATATGAAAAAACATTTTTGAGATTTTCTTTTTAAATTTTTAATTAGATTTTTTGTCAATGTAATAGTTTGTAACTTCTTTAAACAGAGCCTCAAAACATAGTGTTTAAATTTGGTTTCGATCAGCTAATATCTTTTGGTCGCGCATGGGCCCCAAAATTTTCCAAAATAATGAAATAGTTATATTTTTATGGGTTTTCGGTATTTGATGAATAATCAGTATTTAAAATAATAGATTAAGTATTTTTTCTGTCAAACTGAAAATGAGATAGAAGAAAAAACTGTCGGGTTCAGTCAATATTTTCTGGTAGCACAAAGTCTTAGAAACTCTTGTGCGCAGACGTCGGACAGCAATCCAGACAAGGTCCCTCGCCTGGCTGGGGGATCTGTATCAAGATGTTACAAACTATTAGATTAAGGAAACATCTTTTTTTTTTAAGTCTCAAAAATGATTTTTTATTTCATATTTTGTCAAACTTTAGGCCCTGTGCACAAACAGAAGATGTCAATTGATTTCCATAATTCTTTTTTTCCTTTGTTTGTCTTTATAATTTGCAACTTTTCCGCGCTATTACAACTTCGAAATAAGAAAAATTAGTTTTTTCGGCCCATCCTACTCAACATCGCCCAAGCACTATGCCCTGAGATCTATTGTACTAAACCCACTTCAAAATGAAAAATTATGTCATTGCAAATGCTTGAGTATTGTGTGTAAATACATAGGTAAATTGAGTACTTTAAGGGTTATCCTTAGTTTTTTTTGTTCCATAGACCTAATGTTATAAGATCTCAGATTACATTGTCTCCTGAAATATCGCTTCAAAAATCTAACTTTGAGCTTTGGCCAAAATGAGAACTGGTCAAGCTTCAAGCTTTGGTCGTAACATGTATGTATGTATAGGCAATTCTCCAGTATTCGTAACTTTTACATCTTGCGAAACAAAAGTGAATTTTAACAAACTCATGCGCAAACGTTATTTTAATGATTTTATTGTAATTGCTCTGTCATTTAGGCAGGTGAGTGGGTTTGTAGGACAAACTTTTTAATTGCTGCCAAAAATGAAAATGAAAAATAGCATTTGTAAATCTGATTGCTGATATAGTAAACACATTATTTCAAGGCTGAACTTATTCTGGCATAGAATTGTGGATGATTGAGTTTTAAAACTTAACATTTTGTAAATAATCCAGGTTTTTGAGGTTCTCTTTATACACGAATACACACCAAATTGCATGTGTTGAATGCCATACAGGAATGCTAATGAAAATTAAAATCTTTGAAGGACTGAAAATCGAGATCATTTCGTCAGTCAAATATCACATTAAGAAAAAATTGATGCTTGAAAAGCTGTCTAGAAAATTCAATAAATTGTACCAATATGTTCTTAATGTTCTTTTAATTTTATCATTTGCCTGTATTTGAACAAGTGTCTGAGGAAAAAGGGACAGTAAAGAAAATAAAATGCAGTTAACATTTACACAGTTAAAATTTAATAATTTGGCCTTAAAAAAGCATCTGTAATCTTGTGAAACTGTGAACAATGTAAGTGAACGAAGCAAAGAGTTTCCTTAACAGTATTTTTGGCATGATAAAACAGTTCCCATTACTGTAGAATTTGCCTATACATAAATGTATATATGCAGTACAGGCCATAAAAATTGCTGTACTATGAAGACAGCGTGCTCCACATGTGAAACTATTAAGTACTACTGAAAGAAGCTGTGAGGTGTTAATGATTAACTTTTTGAATTGGATTAAAATTTTGTATTAGCTTGTAAGACAGTCAACATATAGAATGCGTTTGAATGAAGAAATCGTATTGTAGATTTTTGTATATGAATCGCCGTTAAATATTATTGTTGGATGCAAAACTTCAGGAGATATGATTACCAACTTGTTTTGGTCTTTGATGGAGCTTGAATTAGAGCTTACTGAGATTGATTTAACCTATTGCTGTATTTATGCTTGCATTGCTCCGGATCCCCTGACTATCTACAGAAATAAAATTGTTTCAAAATGGTATCTTAGAAGTTCATTCTGCCGAAAATCTTGCTTCCATTGCCTTATTGGGATCATACAGTCATCTCATGATACCTGAAATGAGGTCGTTTACAAGTTAATAAGTGTTAGCACAAGCAGTTCGACAACATTTGTAGTAAGAGACTGTCAGCTTGGCTATCATGACTTCAGCTACCTTTGATGCTATGTGTTAGAAAAGGTCACTTTCACTGGTGTCAAAGGCAATCCTGGATCTGGGAATGGTGTGATGGCGAGTTGTCATGCGAATCTCGCCTTTGTTAGTTGACTTTGTGTTCGATGGTATCCTGATAAACTCGCATTGGCAGCGTATCTTTGACATTGGATAAAATTAGATAAAAATGGAACAACATTTAAAAGCACAAAAAGGATAAAAAGTTTTTAAAAACGCCGACATGTTTCGGAGGCAATAGCCTCCTTCCTCAGTGCGAAATGAACAAATGGATGAATCAAGGTCCTGGCAGAGTTTAAATGCGTAACCGGAAAAACATTGACCAATCAGATATCAGCGAGTGCTGAGGCAAAATATGACGTATTCTAACATGCAAGATTGAATAAGATTGGAGAAAAATGCGGAACAGCAAAAGACTCATTGCAAAGATTATTTAAGTTGTTATGAATGTAAAAGCATTCCAGAAAATCTAATTCACCTACTGTTGTAGGTCTGCAAATGATCTTGGCCTCCGAAAAGACTATTGCCTTTTCGGAGCACAGTGATAGCACCTTGCACAAAGCTATCGCTTCTCAATTTATCTTTGACATTGTCATGCTGGCCCATCACATGAAGTGTTGGAGGTGCCATTGAATGCACATCTGGTTCATCTCTTGTTCCGGTTAATTCATAGCACATTTAGCAGTGTTTCCTTCATTACGGTAGTGTTAAGCTCTGTTCATTGTTCTAGCTCTGCAAAAGGCTGCTTTAGCAAGATAGGCATGATTACATGTTGTTGGTATTTTAGCGGATCAAAAGATTACAATTACTGCTATGGCCAGCATGTTCTCTAGATCTTTCACCATTTAAAAAATAATGATAATCTGGCTGTCTAGCGATTGACCAGTCCAAACCTCACCCACTACTGTTTATAAACAAAGCATCTCTTGAAGCTGCATAGGCAGCTGTGCCTATTTATAACATTGAAACTCTTTAACTCGATGCTCTGCGATATGTAAGTTGCTATTGATGCCAGAGATGGTTGTTCTGTGTACGAATACCTCAGGGATTTTGTTTCAAAATTTATTAAAACTAATCACTTGTTATTTCCACATAATATATTTGTTTGATAAATATTGTATTTTTGTTTCTTTCTGGTGGAGCAATTTTAATGGCCTATGTATTTAATGGAGAGACAAAATAACTTTTGAGCATTTCAACTTTCTAGCTTTTTTTTTTCAGCACCTTATTTTTTTTTACTTTATATGACAATTTCAAAACCCTGGGTGTTTTCCTTTGAGCATTGAGCGACTTCTTAAAGTAAATGGTAGCCTTAAGTTTATACCTTGGGTTAGCAGCTACTTGTATAAATCCACACAATTTTTAATCTTTGTTTCTCAAGAAAGGTAAGTAACTTCTTATTTTTAGTTTCATAACTAAATTTCTTTCTAGCTTTAAATTTTTGGGAGCCACCATTGAACTGACAATCTTTTATGAAAATTTAATGTATATAATTATTAATTACCTCATAAATCAAAAGTTATGTTTTGAATTCTTTTAGGGAGACAAATGGTGTTGGTCTTATTATTTAATGTTCATGTTTACCATTTAAATAAAAATAATTATAGTATGACTTTTTAAATGATTAATAATAATTCTATTTTCATGTGAATGAAATTAATCTATAGAATTAATTTCCAAAAAGATTTTCTAATGTAACATTTAAATTTGAAAATAATCCCTCGCCTTTGCACCAGCTGCAAAACCTTGAAATTCCTTTTTATTACACTAATGCATAAGAAAAGCTGTGACATAATAAAAATTGGCTACTAAATTTAAAATGTCTGCTGGTCATTCATCGACTTCTGAATGTACATTGGAAATTTCCTTGGCCAATGTTGAAATTCTTTGTCAAAAAAGTAGAAAAGAAAATCCTGTGTGAAATTTATTTTTAAAAAATTCCTGTAAAATAAAACTTAACATCATACCTGCCAAGTCGACTGGTTTTTCCGGGAGATTCCTGGATTTTGATCATTTCTCTTGATTGTGTATAAGATGTAAGGAGCATTTGGTTATACTAAGAAGGAAAATAAAAAAATCTTTTATTTCCTAACTAAAAACGAAAAATCAGTCTTAAACATCTACTGTATTTTTTAATGATCTACTGGATTTTTTTCCCCCAGTAGATGTTGGCAGGTATGCTTACATTATGTTTTCTGCATGCTTATCTTTAGTTTCCCTATTTTATGTAAATTATCTTTTATTGTTACATGCTAGCTGTTTCTGCAACAGGCCCAACCTCAGTCACGTTATCCTGGACGTATGAAACAGTATCCCATGGCTCTCGTATTGTCTCCAACTAGAGAATTGGCATGTCAAATTTATGAAGAGGCATGCAAGTTCTCTTATCGATCTCGTGTAAGACCATGTGTTGTTTATGGAGGTGCTGATCCTGTGCAACAGATGAAAGATTTAGATCGTGGCTGTCATTTATTAGTTGCTACTCCAGGACGATTGGTGGACATGATAGAAAGAGGGAAACTAAGCCTTGAATTGGTAAAGTAAGTAGATTTTGTGATGAAAATAATTAGTAAAGTGTCGTTCTTTTGATTGACAAAAATTAGTATTTTTTCAAGTCTTTTAACAAACAGTGCAAACTTAAAACTTGAGGAATCAAAATATTTGTTCAATTTAAAATAGTTTTGTGTTAAATAAGTTGCAAAGTATACTGCCTGGACTGCTATAAACTTATAGATAGCTTGTCAAGAAATTCTATTTCTGCTATGCTAAGTTTTTAACACTTAATTTCACACACATAAAACTTAATGCTCTTAGCTCCTAAGGCAAATATTCCAGTTAGGTGATAAACCAAACTAAGAAGAGTTTTTAGTTCCCAAGTACGCTTGGTACTCATTTTATCCACCCACTGAAGAGAAGATAGGCTTGAGTCAACTTACAATCCAGGTTTACAGCATGGAAATGTAAAGCGCTACCGCTAAACCATTGGGCTTCAATATCTTAAAAACCTTGGTATGACAAAAAATTATTTATCCCCTTGATTTTGCGCATTTATCTAATGTTATTTTTCATTCTTATGTTGAAAAGATTTTAGTCATAAATGCGTTAAATGTTTTTCGAAATTGACTATAATTTTTCCGGAAAACCCGCAGTTTATTGTCTCGAATTAGCTAGAGGAATGTTTCCAGAAATTTCTCACACCGTTCATTATTTCGCGCAAGAGTAAGAATGATTTGGAGAAGCTTATCTACTGGCACTTTTATTCTAGAGCCTGGGGGTGTTCGAAAATGTAGTCCTGAGAAGCCCAAAAAAACCTACCTAAAAGTTTTCGTTCCCTTCTCATGCCATTTCGTTGAACCTTTTGACTCTATTTTCTACGTCTGTAAAAGGGGGAGCTGAACAGAAAACCCCTTTAGAGACATAGGGGAATGAATGGTGCAATCCTTTGTTCAACTTCTTTTGTTCCAAGGCACTTGAAACTAGTTTCAAACCGTTCTTCAACTTGGTAATCCAAATATTTTGTACCTTTAGTCGTAATAAATCACTATATTTTGCCACTTCACTAGAGCATTCTTTTTTATTCTTATTTCTCAATTATTTTTGGCTCTTTTTAAAAATTAAAATTTTTGTTATTATATTAAGACTTTTTTTCAACTTTCATTATATACAGTGGCTCCCAAAAGCGTTCGTACACTTCGATATTAAAACCATAATAACGCAAAACTGAATTTGAATATGAAATCCAAGATTTTTTTCGCATCCAGGGCTCGTACGCTCCGGGAGAACCTGGAATTGTCGGGGAAAATGACAGTCAGAAATGTCGGGGAAAAGTCCAGGAATTTTCCAAATGTGCCTTAAAAAAATTTTCCCCCAGAGAATTTTGTTCTATGAGATCTAATCTTCATTTTTATTGATGTTTCTTGAAAAATATTGAGGAAAAATGACGCTGGCAATAAAAAATGTGGCGACCCAAAAAAAAAAAAACTTCTACAGCCGCCATTTTTGACTCTCAATAGTTCCCAAGGAAAAAATTCCTTGGTTGACTTAACAGGGAAGAAGACAATTTACTCCTTCGGAAGCACAACCTGAAAATAGGAGGGTCGATCTATTAAAATCGTTTTTTTTTTATCGGAAAGTCTTTTCAGCTACATGTGGAACGTCGTCGCCATTTTTGGTCATTAACAATATAAAAGTAGATACGATCCGAAAATGCCTAAGTTTCCAAAAACAAAGCAAAATTGGATGTTTTCTTCAATTGCAAACCTATGAAAATATCACAAAATAGTCTGTAATTTTTTTTTTTTCTTTTTTTATTATGAATGAAAAAATGAGGCACTTAATCTTAAGGCTGCTCTTCAGTGAGGGAAAACATTGAAGTTAGGGTGTAAATGACTTTCTTCCTTGAACAACGGGAATGAACCTGAATCAAATGATTGACACTTCAACGGCCAATGGAGTGGACGGTAATCGATGTAAGGCAGTGACCTGTCACAGCTGTCATTGTTCTGGAGGGAAAGGAACCCCTAAATGACCCCTGTCGTGAAGAGCAATCAAGGACATTAGCTGGCGGCCAAAACCCCACTTGAACAGTACCGACGCGAAGGTTGAACAGAACAGAAAATAAAAGTCAGTACCAAAGGGTCTGCGGTAATTTTTGAAACGAAGTTTTTTTTTTTTTTTTTTTTTGGATATGCGTTCCCAGATTTTATATTCATGAAAAATTGATAAATGAAATGAAAATTTATCATAAATTGAACAGGAAAAACGATTGTCTTATTTTTTTTTTAAACGATGTTTTCAATTACCACGTCCGAATTTTATTTCGTTCATAAAGCTAATTCGTTTCTTGTCTGAAGTTTAATTAAAGAATGCAATTTTTTGCGTTAGGATATGATTATATATATATATATATATATATATATATATACATATCGGTTATCGGATATTTTCGGATATTTACAGTCAAGAGGTGGAACGATGCTGATTTTATTTTTAATTATTGGGAGGACGGCAGAAATGTCGTAATCAGAAAACAATTTCATATTAGGATATGGTTACATTTCAAAGAGGGGGGGGGATCCCGCTATTATTAGTATGTATATATGTATATATATATATATATATATATATATATACAGTAAAACTCCTCTAATGCGGACACTACCGGGACACAAATTTTTGTTTCCACAATAGAGGGGTGTCCGCAGGACAGGGGTTTAATAACGTTATTTGCCTTGGTATCGGGAAATTAAAAATTGTCCGCATAAGAGGGGTGTCCGTTAGGAGAGGTTTTACTGTATATATATATGGTCGAAAGAGGAATACTTCTGCAATTCGATGGAGGATATGCAACACTGAACTGACATTTTTGTTAATTAATAATTAATGTTTTAGATATTTATTTATATTTTTCCGGTGATTCATCATGCGCAGGGCTGGGCTGCATTTGTTTACTATCAGTAAACAAATCATCCCGCACAAACATAGATAATCAGCATGGTAACTAGAGCAGCATACACAAGACTAAATGATTAATATACTTCGTAAATTTGAAATTCTTTTTCAAAAAAAAATAATAATAATAATATTAATAATAATAATATTTTACGCATCAGACGAAAAGTGCAACAGGCTATAATAATAAGTAGTTGGTAAGTCTTTTATTGAAGTGTATTTTCGAAGCACGCAGTTATATGATGTTTGAGAACATTTGAAAATACATTTCGTGGGTGGAATTACACGAGCAACAGAGAATTACATGCAATAATGTACTTAAATTAAAAATACAAGCTGCAGTTTACTTGCAGTACACTTGGAACAATGTACTTCGACTTATTCAAATGCAAAATGTTAGGAGGAATAGAATAACTTTTTAAAACTTTTTTTGATTTTTTTTTCTTCTCAGGTCTTTTTTTTTTCTAATGGTTTTCAATTTTTGGTTACATTAGTTATGCATTGCTTTCTGCGATTCAAAATAGTAACAATAACAATAATCAGAAATGCTTTCCTTTCTGCGGATACTATGGTGAGAAAAGCAACGGCTAAAAGCACAATTTTCAGAAAATTCATTCATGCTCGCATTTCGAAATTAAATGAAACCTCTTTATTACCACACAATGTTGACAGCTTCGTGCAAACGAAGTCCTAAACTTGATAGCTGCACTCAATCAAGCTTTCATTGATGCAAATTATTGCAATCAATCAAACAATCGTAACAATTACGTGGAATATTCCCTACTTACGTCAATTGTTTGCTCGTAAGAACGTGAACAATGTCTTACATACGTAATTTATATTCAGAAAAAAATATCAGAATTGAAAATATAATCCGACATTTGCAAATCACACCCATTAGTATACTATCCTTTAAATTTAAAAAATATTTCAATTTATTTTTTTTTTTTTTTTGTATAAAAGTATTCATGAAGCAGAATTTATAAATTGTTGAGTGTACTAACATTTATTGCTCTAATTTTTTTTTTTTTTTTTTTTTTTTTTTTTTTTTTTGATCTCTTCTCGACTTCACGGGGAAATTTTAAACTGTTAGCAAAATTAGTGTAACTCAAATAACTCTAGAACGTGGAAGAGAAATCTGTCAGGCCCAATAAAAACTTTTTGAATGATGTAAAAGACAGAAACACATGTATCTATCTCTATTGATAAAGATGTTCTTAGTAACCCCGAAACAAGTGTAATTTAATTTGCACGTTTGTACATTAAAATAGTGTAATTTCTATGTTAATAAATGTTAAAATTTAAAATCAACAAAAGTTGAGAGATGTGCGCAAAGTTGCGTGAGACTAATACCAATCATTCGCCCTCGAATACCTTATTATTGCTTGACCAAGACTAGAGACGTACCGAGTACTCGGTAACTACTCGGTACTCGGCCAATATGCCGAGTACTCGGTACTCGGCCAATACCGAGTAGTTGCAAAAAATTTAATATATTAAAATTTACAAAAAAGCTCAAGCATATATAATTTTCTGCAACCATTTACAATTCAAATTTAAATTTCGAGAATAATGAAGCATGAAATACTTCAATGGAATAAATCTTGGTTCGAATGTCTCGAAAGTTAATAAAACTTTTTTGTTAAAAATTGTGCAAATATGGAATTTTTGCTACAAACTAAAATTAGTTATAAGATATATAAAAATACCTTAGCTTTGAAAATAAAAGGAAATAAACCAACGTTAGAAGCACAGTGCAGGATCACTGCAGACACGTGTTTTGGCGTTACGAGGAATTTCTTTTTCAATGCACAAAATGTGAGCTCGTTGATTTAAAGGCATCCGGCAAAAGTCGAATTTTTTGTCGTATGCCTTTACATACTTTAGTTCACATGTTATGCACTGAAAAGACGATCCTTGTAACACAGAAAAACGTGCCTGCAGTGAATTCCAACTTGATAAGTCATACCTTTTATTTATTCATTTTTAATTTAAAAAATATTATTTTTGCAAAATTTTGTAGTTAAATTTCAGCAGGAATTTAGTTTAAAAACTATTATATGGACAAGGAGGTCTATACTACTATTTCAATAAGTTCAAAATTCATCGGTGTGTGTCGGTGGTCCTTCTTTCAACCTAATTGGTACTGGGAAACTCGGCCGAGTAGTGAAAGGCCGAGTTACTCGGTAACTCGGTACTCGGCCGAGTACTCGGTACTCGTCTACTCAGCCAAAGTGATACTCGGTACATCTCTAACCAAGACCAAATATATTCTTTTTTTGAGCGACCACAGTTGGTTATTGTTTTCACTTGTCCGTAGTTGATGTTCTTTCGACTTTATTTTTCTATGCTTTTAATGCAAATTCGTCTGTTCCACGTGTCTTCGCGAGCATGTCCCTCCTCCTGGGCGGTGAAGTTCATGTTCCCCGCTATCGACTTTACTTATTCCCGACCCTCTCGATTTTCTACAATACTTTTCAGACAAAAACAGCATTCAATCAACAACGTCCAGCATCCAGCCCCTGGAATTCATTCGAATGTAGACGTCTTGTATTCAAATCATGACTTTTACAAATATAATTCGGATAGGAACCATTTGTAGAAATAAGAAACCCAACGATTAGGGTTCTACCACAATTCGTGATTGTGAAAAACATAACTTAAATTCAAGACGTCAAAATTCAAATGAAAGCTGTGGGCTGGATGCTAAATGTTTCTTTCTTTTCTGTTTGGTATTAATTTATTTTTTGAATGTTTCCCCCCATTTATGAATAATATTAAGTAATGATAATGTTTCAATGAAGCTTTAACACCATTTTAAATCGGGTGCTCCAAAATATCTTCAATTTTTAAATGTGTAAATTGTAAATAAAATATGCACTTTAAAAAGCATGAGCTTTGTGCAAGAAATAGATAAAAGTCAAAAACAACGTCTTAAAAGCACATGTAAAAGATGTTAATTATAAGTGTAGAAAATGCATTGCTTGATTGAAAACTTGTGGCTATGTATTTGTTTTTTTATCCAGGATATTAAAAAACTTTGACCTTTGACACTTTGAATTAAAATTCAACTAGAAATTTTTTTTTTTTTTTTTTTGTACTAATATTCAAGCCGTATATATTGTATTTATGGTTCAGTTCCCTTCTTGTTTACCTTTTTTATAGCGAAATTGAGGCTATAAACGAAATTGTTATTCGGTTCCTTCCACTATGAACAGGCGCGACTGCACAGCGCATACACACAAATATATATTGATAAAGACTGGCTAAAATTGAAAAACCTTAGGTTTCAGGGAAATGTTTTAGACGTCAGACAAATTATTTGTCTGAGCTTATGAAAATTTCAGTGTAACACGACTACCGAAAGATTCTTAGAACATCGTGTATTCATCCAGTTAAAAACAAAATGGTCAGTGTTCTCCCCCTTCCCCCATCAGTTCTCTAATTATCTGTAAATTTAAACCAGTGGTTCCCAATCTTTTGCACGTTGCGACCCTTTTTTTGTCTAAGTAAAGGATCTTTGATCCCGTAGCCTACATGTCAGTAAAGTATCGCTAGGTGTGGACCTAACCTGGCAACATTGAAAGCTACGTTAGATCCTACATTACAAAATTGCTATGTTAGATTCGATCCACCCCCTGTGGTAGGAATAATGTTTCGACCAAATAAGAAACGCTACACGACCCTGGGAACCCACCCCTGCTTTAAAACAATTTTTTAATACTCATTCATACTTTAAAGAAATGCAGGTATGTATCATTTTTCTCCTTAGAAAGTTTTCAAAAGAAAAATTCAGTGAAATCCTGTTACAACGTATATCAGTATAACGAAATACCCGTTTCAACCAAATCAGTTTTCAGTCCCGATTTTGAAGTTCATTGTTACTGGATTTCACTGTATTATGAATTACATGATCAATGTGTACATACCTTGTAAAGAATTTTTTACGAGTTTGGCTCGAGAAATTATTTTCAAAAATGTTTGTTGAGCTGTGGAAAGCATTTTATGCGTTTACATTTGTAGTAACATAGTATTATATAGACAAAAATAGATTCCAAATATCTAGTAAGTATCTGGAATATGGTTTTGGACCCGTTTTTTTTTTTTTTTTTTGAAATGGTCGCATTATTTCGAGCAAAGTCTCAAAAGAGTGCTGGAAATATTTTGCCAGATTTTTTATAGAGCAAAATGTCAAACAGTACCTACCACCTTTTTCAACGAAATGCATTTTTTCTCGAATTTTAAACAATCAAAGAATGGATATTTCAAAAAAGCAAAAAGTACACGACACAGATAGAGGCTTAAAAAATACTCGGAAAAAAATTTATATGAAAACTTCAAAGGAATTTGTAAAACCTTCATCCAACTTTCCCCGCAGATTAACATTGGATCCGTAGGCTTTCAGACTCTCAGTGAAAAGCATCCTTAAATTTGCTTATAAAGTAGCATTAAACATACATATCTATCTTTCTTTGGATGCACCAGCTCCATTGTTTATGCCTTCTTGATGTAGTGAAAAGTAATGGGGGTAGTGCAGCCCCAGAAATAGAAATATTCATTAATGCTATATTATAAGCATACTTAAAATCATTTTAATCTTAATTATATCCGTGAATTAATTTGAATAACACAGAAAGGTTCTTCACTGAAGGTCTGTGATGCAACTTTACACAAAATGCGATACTTCCTTTTTTTTTTTTTAAATTTACAACTTTAATTTTTTTTTTTTTTTCGGATATAGGGTTTATAGGTGTGAGTCCTATACTCTGGTTTCATGCCAAAAAATAAGGGAAAAAATTGTAAAACAAACCCCTAGAAAAAAGGATGGGTTTTGATGATTTTAAAAATATAATAAGTGGTAATACCCCCCATGAGTTAACCAATTTCCTCCATATGTTCTTGCGTACTAACTTAGCACCTCTCTAGCCCCTCAGAAAAGTATTAATGTATAATATAACGATCCCTTCCCCTCCAAATAAAAATAATGGCTATGAAACTGTAAAAACTGAAAAAAATTGCAGGCGACATTTCCAAAAAAGCGGGACGTTTGAATGGGAAAAGGTGGTCATATTTGGATTCAGGAGGTCATTTAGCACAAGAATTCACAAGAATTATCTCAGAAGCACTCTTTAAAAACTATATCCTTTCTAAACACAAATCAAATCGTGAAGATGTTTCCAAGCATGTGGATTCACTTTCAAAAGCACTCATTCATTCCTTCATTGAAAATTGCCTCCGGAAAAGAGGGGAGTAGTAAATGGAAACGGTCGTTTGCGCTAATGATTGTAAATCTTATACACCTCATCCGGTTTTTCCCCTCAAGAAAGGACGGACTGGTGGGAGGCGTGGCTTAGTAGAGAAATTGAGCTTTTTCGAAAATATTTCAGATGGTTGGAACTCCGATATTTTTTTAGAAATGGTCGCATCATTTCAAACTTAGTCTCAAAAGAGAGCTGGAAATATTTTGCGTGTTGGGGCGTTCTTAAAATTTCGATAGCACGATTTGCAGCTTTTTTACAGAGCGAAAGGTCGAACAGTACCTCGTTTTCGAAATAATTCATTTTTTCTCGAATTTTAAAAAATCGAAGAATGGACGTATCAAAAAAGTAAAAACTAAAATACACAGACATAGGCTTGAAAAATACTCAGAAAAAAAATTGACCCGAAAACTTCAAAGGAATTTTGTAAAATAACATTCAACTTTCCCCGTAGGTTAACGTTAGATCCGAATCTTTTAGACTCTCAGTGAAGAGCACCCTTAAGAACTTAGTTGAACAAGTTAATCAGGACGGTTTAATTTTTTCATGAAATAATGAATCATGCTGTTCATTTAAATATTTTAAAAACCAATTTTGAACTCTTAGCCAAAAATTTGATTATTGGTAACAAATTTGTTTTTTATCAAGATAACGATAAGAAGAACACGGTTTTCAACATTTGCATCTAGTGCCTCAAAAATTGCCCTAAAGTTTAGAAAATACTCCTTTAATCTCCAGATTTGAACTTAATGTAACACGTTTAAAGATATCTGGAGGCTAGATTACGAAAATACGGCTTTGAAACGAAAACAGAGCTAGAAACAGTTAAGACTCAAAGGGTGGTTGAACACTTACTCAGAAATTACACAAAAAAAAAGAGAAAAAGAATGAAATCAGCGTTTAAAAGGTGTTGTTGATACTGCATGATATTCTACTAAATAATAACTTAATAAAAAGTTGATAATTCAATAATATATACATTTTTTAAAGTGTACAAAGACTTGTGAGATAAAATTTCCGGCACTTTTTGGTTTTTGACTTTTAAAAAATTAACTTTTAATATTTTTTGAAAAATTTCCATGTAGTTTCATTGAAAATTGATCATAGATCTTATAATTAGATACCTATTCCGAAATATTAATTCTAACGAATGGATAGGGTCTTTTTTCATTGAAACTCATAGGTGTACGAACACTTTTGGGAGCCACTGTATTTCCACTTTTTATTGTGATTAATTTTTAGAACATTATTTTATTATAATTATGACCTTGTTATCCCAAAAATTTTACCCTCCCTCCGACTTCGTAATATCGAGACTACACTGTATTAAATTTACAATCTGGTTTTTACAGTACCAAATACAGTGAAACCTGTGTATACAATACTGTCTATAACGATAACCTGTCTATAACTTTTTTTTTGGCCCCAGCAAATTGTTAGCATGAATAATCAAACTGTCTATAAACGATAACCTGTCTATTACGATACTTTTTCTAAGGCCCAACAGTATCGTTGTAGACAGGTTTTACTGTATGAACTTAATTTCATTACAGTTAAAATAGTGTAAATTTATAAATGTGTCTTTCTGACTTGTACAGTAAAACACTGTTTATATGTTTCTATTTTATGCGATTTTATCAATTATACGTTTTAAAAATTGGTCCCTACAGAGTCTAATGTGCATTAACTTATACCTATTATATGTATTTTCTTACAGTTCCTTCAAAAACATATAAACGGTGCTTCACTGTATTTAGTTTGGTGTTATTTCATTCAAGCCACATCCTTGATTTTTGCCTTGGAAAGTCCTTGAAAGTGCTTCACGTTTACTCTTCAAATAGTATAGACTGGTTTGAAAGGCAGGGCAACTGCCTTGCAGTTCTCGTATTTTGGTTGCAATTGAACATTCCGAGAGCAGACTTTCTTTTTTTAACCCCCGACGCACAAAGGAAGGGGGTTATAAGTTCGATGTATCTGTGTGTCTGTGTGTGGCACTCTGGCACCTAAACGTATGGACAGATTTTGAAAAAAAAAATTGTTTGGAAGGAGAGATGATGGAGATTGTTCTTAGCTAGGTTGCATCTTTGGATGACATTAATTAACAAAGATATTAATTAAAAACCTCTAAAAGATTTTTGCTATTTTTGGAGCGAAAACATAGTTAAAAATTTTAAAACTTAATAATAAAATAAAGTGAATTTTTTTTCTTTGTCTGATAGAATGTGTTTGGAATCACATAGGTTTGGTTTCATAGAATTTGAATTATAACTTTTTTTAAAGCAGATTTTAATAACGGCTAAGCCTTTATTCACGCGATTGATAACAGTTCATTGTTGGCCGACAAGGAAATAAAATGCAATGATTTAAAATTTTTATTTGTTGCCAGTTTCTATTTAATAGCACAGGCTTCTTACACTCCGGGAAAACCTGGAATTGTCGGGGGAATTTTCAAGTTTTGCCTAAAAGAGATTTTGTTTCCAAATTTTTACAGCAAATTTTGTACCATGAGATCTAATCTTTGTTTTTATCAATATTTCCTGAAAAAAAAAATTGAAATTTTGAGGAAAAATGATGCTGGCAACAAAGTAGCGACAAAAAAAAAAAACTTCCACAGTCGCCATTTTTATCCCTCAATAGTTCCCAAGAAAAAAATTCCTCAAGTGAACTGAAATTATGCACAAACTCAACAGGAGAGAAGACAATTTACTGCTTCAACAGCACAAGCCTAAGAATGGGAGGGTCGAATTATTATTTTAAATTTTCTTGAGGAATGAAAAATTTTGTCCTTAAAACTTAATCTTATCTTCATTGCCTTTGGCACAAATGTGATAAAATCTTTTCAACTGAATTGTAGTTTCATGAAGATTTATTATTTTTAAATTGTCTTCATGCTACAAATTCACAAAATTATTTCTTATTTTTGGCGCAGCCGCTGTATTTGATCATTCCTATTAAGTGCCTAAGTTTCCGAAAATGGCTTTGGATGTTTTGCAAACTATTGAAACCAATGCAAAATGTGCCCTTTTATTTGTGGATAATTCATAATTATTTACTGGAAAAATGCAATATTTGATCTGAAAACATTTTTTTAATCTAATGGATTTAGACGCTTACGTGCTAAAAACTGCCTATTTTGTCTTAACTGTAGTTTTTTAAGGATTATTAATGATTTGTAACTGCCCTTATGCTACAAATACAGAAATTTTACTTACCTTAAATTTTTCATTTAGTCACATTATTTGGTCACTTGCAAGATGGAAGTATACGTGAATTTCCAGAAACAGAATTGGATGTTTATCTCAATGTAAACTATTGGAAGTTTTCGAAAATCTGCAATAAATTCTGAATTTTTAAAAACTAATTATTAAAAAAAAATAATTTTAATGTAAGCATCCTTTAAAATGCGGAAAGAAAACTGATGATTATTGGCATTGGCCTAAGATCGGTGGATGTTGATTTTTGTCATTATGCGCAATATGGTATGCCTATCGGTGCAACAAGTTAATCATATTTTTACTGAAAAATAGCTCTGTATTTTGCTCAATATGTTTTGCGATATTTACTTACAAGAAAATAAAAAGGGGTATTGTAAACCAAAAGCAGATGCTAAAAGATTGCTGATTTTAAACAAAACATTTCAAAAATAATGATAAATTTTGAGAGAAAAAAGAAATTTTCCAATGTTTTATATATATATATATATATATATATATATATATATATATATATATATATATATATATATATATATATATATTATAAGAGGAAAAGTTTCAGTTCTTTCGCACTGCTAAAAATTTTAATTATTTTGAAAATATTATAATTTAAACTTAATTTTGAATGAAATGAGTAACCTGGAATTTTCTAAAAGAGAAAACTTGGAAAAGTCAGGAAATTTTTTTTAACCACAAGTGTATGAACCCTGTAGCAAATAAAATACTTGACATTGATTTTTAATAATATAAGGTTTTAAAAGGATTTTTCAATTTTCCCTCTTGATTCTACAGTTGCGACTCAGTCGGGAGTTTTTAAAAAAATTTTTAATTTTATCATTGCTTGTGTTTATAGCCATTTTGTGCCACTATGGAAGCTGTTAGCAACACAGACCTTATGCTACAAATCATTTTACTATTACTACAGCTGAAAAAATAATACAGTCCTGCAGGATTTAAAACTTTTACGAAGTTATTTTTTTTAGCTTGTAATCAAAGTAGTACATGAGTGAAAATGTTTTAGGGTGTGCATTTGCTTAATAATCCTTTGAATTTTTAGATATCTTGTGCTGGATGAAGCTGATCGTATGTTGGATATGGGATTTGAACCTCAAATTCGTCGAATTGTGTTGGAAGATAATATGCCACCATTGGGTAAAAGGCAAACACTGATGTTTTCTGCTACATTTCCTAAAAAAGTTCAGGTATAGCTTTGTTCTTATTTATTTTTATTTTATTTTAATTAAAAATACTTATGAATGCAAAATTAATTATTGTTTTTTTTTTCTACAGGAGCTGGCCCGAAATTTTCTGAATAATTATATTTTTCTGGCTGTTGGTCGTGTTGGAAGTACTTCTGAAAACATAACTCAAAAAGTTGTGTGGGTCGATGAACATGATAAAAGATCATTTCTTTTGGATCTTCTGAATGCAGCTGGATTAAAGAATTCTGTGAATTGTAAGTTTGAATTTTTCTAAAGGAAATTCAGAGATTATATTGAGTACAAGCTTTTAAATATCATGTAGTTTAACCGCAAATCACTGGGTTTTTTTTTTATTTTAGCAATCACAATTGCTAATTGTTTTCATTTGACAATGAGCAATCACAATCGCTAATTGTTTTCATTTGACAATCCTTGATGTTTGGTTCCTTTTCTAACCCCACTGCCCTCTGCAGGCGTGACTCCTCTGGTCCTGAGCACTGTCCCTCGGTAGCCGCTGCTCCTGGTCGGTGGTGTCCATGTCCTAGACATACACTCACACACATGCCAACGTGCATACACACAGGTCTACGTACATACACAAGCTTTTACATATACAACTATAGACATGTAACCGCCCAAGAGGAGGCCCTGGAACCATTTCTAGAAACAAGCGAGTGGGGGTAGTAACCAATAAGTAGAGTCCTGTCGCAACTCATGATTGTGTTAGTATTTTAGTCAAATTTTCATGTAGATAAAATTTAAAAAAAAAAAATAACCCACTGTTATTTCTTCTAAAATACGTTTTTGCCCCATGCAGATCTTGTTCGGACAAATTGCTCTGATGTAACCAACATTGAATCGGTAGTGGCGTCATTCAGGCGATTCACGCATCTAAACTGGATTGGGTTTTGGTTAGTTCGTGCATATGATAACCGTGAGATGTTTTCTTAAGTTTTCGTGAGTGGCAACATTGCTTGTTATTTTGCATAAGTGATTAAAATTTCGAATGTTGATTGTTCCACCATGTGTTTTCACGGTATTTAATGCTGCAGGTTTAAGAGCTCTCCCTTATTTTTGTTGTGTGTGATGTCTGCACATTTCATTCGTGTCGTCCTATCCAGTTCAAATGAAAATGGCATAATTATATTGAATGTCCTATTTCCTGAAGATGCATCTTTTCTAAAGTAATTCGAAATAAGTTCTCTGAGCCATTTTTGACAATGTTTGTTTCAGTATAATGTTATATTTTTAATGTTCCTGTTGAACTGGATTCAATGTGAGTCAAATACATTGTCTAAGTATTAGCTCATTCAACACGCTAAAATAAAAGGATATTTTTCTTCGGGACTTAGTTCGTCATGTGCTTATTTCAACTGCAACTCTGGTAATATTTCTGAGGTCTGAAATGCTTCCTTCAGCCCTACAGATTGCAAAAAACATAATTTGAATAATTCAAATTAATTTAAAAATTTCAAAAGGTTTTTATTTTTAATTATTTTTTGTAATCTATCAACTAAGTTTCTAATAATTGAAAAACATTTAATAAAGAATTCAGGATTAATAAAAATTGTTTACATATGAAAAAGTCTTTAATACAAAAATCTTTGAATACTGTAAAAGCACTTATTTTCGTGAACCCATCACATTCGCAAAATTTTAAACCTAGCAAAATATTTTTTTCTTTACTTTCTGTTCTGTTCATATAAAATTTACCAAACTTTCAGCCAACAAAATCATCAGTGTTTCATTTTTGCGGAAATAAGTGCTTTTACAATACACATATCTTTCCACTTCATAGCAATATTTTTCTTTAGAATAATTCGAATTACTGATAATTCTCAAGAAAAATATTTATTCATTATGAAATTGAATTTAAAAAAATCATAGTTAAATACCTTAAATCATCCAAAGCTTGTTTTAAAGTGCATTAAGTGAAATTCAGAATTGAGATATTAGTATTTATTAAGATATGCTTTGTTAAATTTGGGTTTTAATTCTTTTATTTATTTATTCTGATAAAAATTATTATTTTTCAGCAAGAGACTCATTGACATTAACGTTTGTGGAAACTAAAAAAGGAGCGGATGCCCTGGAGCAATTTCTTTCTAAAGAAGGATATCCTGTCACTAGTATCCATGGAGATCGATCTCAGAAAGAGAGAGAGGAAGCTCTGTGGTCTTTCAGGACGGGACGAACACCTATCTTAGTTGCTACTGCAGTAAGTTTATTGCTGGGATGATTCTGTTCTAAAATTTTAGGGAACCTGTATTGAAATTTGAAAAAAATATGAGCTCTGAAGTTAGCCTTCGACTTTTCAGTCTTTATTTTCTCACTGTATTTATTTATTATTATTAATTTTTTTTTTTTTTTTTTTTTTTTTTTTTTTTTTTGCAATTTTTTCAGATTTGCATGCAAGACATTCTGTTAGGTCAAACACCTTGTGTAGACAAAATTTAAGCCATTGGGCACTAGCAGAGTACGGATCGAATTCTGGGCAAGGATTTAATGAAATTCGTGAGCAGGACAATTTTCATTTGTCTTCGATGAGAAAAGGGGAGGGAGAAATTAAAATCAAGCACAAATAGATGCAGTCTGGGCTGCCTTATTATTTTTTTTTTCTTTTAAAACTCCCGACACACAGAGGAAGGGGGTTATAAGTTTGACGTATCTGTGTGTCTGTGGCACTCTAGTGGCTAAACAGATGGACCGATTTTGAAGAAAAAAAAAATGTTCAAAAGGATAATCGATTGTGTTCTTAGCTAGGTTGCATCTTTGGATGACATTAATTAACGAAGATATTAATTAAAAACCTCTAAAAGGTTTTTCGCAATTTTTGCAATAAAAAAATAGTTAAAAAAAATTTTTTTAATTTAATACCAAAATAGATTTTTTTCCTCATCTGATAGAATGTGTTTGGATCTTCCATGTTTCATAGAATTCAAATTATAACTTTTTTTAAAGCAGATTTTAATAATGGCTAAGCTTTCATTCACGTCATTGATCACCGAATTCGTTGTTGGCCGAAAAGGCCATTTAAAATTTATATCTGTTGCCAGTTTCTATTTAATACAAATAAAATACTTGGCATTGATTTTGAATAATATAACGTTTTTAAAAGGATTTTTAATTTTCACTCTTGATTCTACAGTTGCAACTCAGTCGGGGGAGGGGTTTGAAATTTTTAATATTGTTGCTTGTGTGCACATTATCGCCAAAAATATTAAAAATACAAAAACAGGAAAGCTATTAGTGTTTTTTTGTTAGAAATGAAAGCAAATTTGCCTGAATAAAAAATTTTTAGTTCTTATTTTGGGAAATTTTTAGTGTACATTTGCATGTTTATTCTCAGTATTTGAATGTGATTTTGCGTATAATCAGGCTCTACTGATAAGTTAGGTAAACTATTAAGTGTTTTCTTTTTCTTTGTACAGCTATGAACAAAATAATGATACCTGTAATTCTTTCATTGAGAGGAAAATTGCTGTGTACACAAGTTACACTTAAAGATTTTATTTCATCTTTTTTTTTTGTTTTGAAAAGCAAAGGAAGTAATTCACAGGGTGTCCGCGCATTTGGAAAGTCATGGGAAAGGCATGGATTTCGAACATAATCGAAATTGGTCATGGAAAGTCATGGATTTCAGTGTAAAATGTCCAAAAGTCATGGAAACTGACTGTTGGTCATGGATTTCGCGCTCAGTACCGATCGCTGTTCTTCCGATCTCGGACGAACGAAAATGATTTCATCGTCATTCATCTACTTCGATTTTCGGTGCACAGAAAAGCTGATTTGTCAATAACATTTCCTGACGAGTTACATTGTGTTGACCAATCAGATGAATACTCAACGTTGAATCCTTCCAACACCTGGCGAATTTGCCATAACTGCGCATGTGCGCGGACTTGATCTCCTGACTGACAATATATCTATTTATATTTATGCGCAATTTTGATGTCATTGTCAAATGAAGTAACTTGCGTAAGTCATGGAAAGTCATGGATTTCAAGAACGTGAGTCATGGAAAGCTACGAGCAGAAGTCATGGAAAGTCATGGATTTCAAAACTCAAAAAGTAGCAGATACCCTGAATTCAACTACAAGATTTTGTTTTCGGTTATTCAATTATGTCTTAACCCAAATAATACTCTATTTATAAAAGGTCCAAATGCAAATAGTAATGTATTAATAGTTAGTGGAAAAACAAAATACAGTGTACTCCCGATTATCCGTGTGCGGATTATCCGGTTTGCGGATTATCCGTGCGTCATTTTGGAATCACTTTTTTAAAGCTTCTTTCAGGCGCTAAAATCAAGGTAATACGAAGTGTACCCTACTATCCGTGCACAGAGGTCAAATCGGATACGTGCCCTACCTTCATGTGCTCTATATTTGCATTGTACATTAGGGGCCATCCAAGAGTCATTGGATGAAGAATCATCTTCGATTGCCGAAGATAATATTGATAACATCATTGAGGAAGTTAAAGAAATCGAAGGTTTCAAAACAGTTGACGCTGAAAATGTCGAAGAGTGATTTAAAAGCGACGAATGTGAATCAGGATTTCAATGTCTAACTGACGAAAATATCATTGAACTTGTTACTGAATCAAACGCAAGTAATGATACCGAAAACGAAGATAAAGAACATGAAGAAAATACAATTTCAAATTCTACTGCTCTGCAATCTGTAGAACATTTATTGGATTACATGAGTGAAAGAGGTTACAATTACGGAGAATTAATTGCAGTAAGAAAAATTCGTACGGATATACGCAACAATTTAAACAAACGAAGAAAACAAAAATGTATCACCGAAATTTTTAAGCAATAAATTACGAAGAAAAAATCCTGGTTTGTGTTAGTGTATGTATATATATATATTATTTAGTTCTTTCTAATTTCCCCTTAAATGGTTACCCTGAATATTCCTTAAATGATTTTTCGGATTATCCGTGTTTTTCGATTATCCGTGCTACGACATCCGGTGATTAGCACGGATAATCGGAAGTATACTGTATATCATAAAGAGTAAATGTGGAGTTAATTGTACTAATTTTTTTAACTTGCTAGGTTTGAAGCTTTGCAAATTCAATTTATCTTATTCATTTATTTTTAATTGCAGAAGAAAGTAACACCTGTCTTTATTTGATTGCACTTATTTTGATATGTATACTACGTTTAAATATCTCTTTTTTTTACTCTCCAGTCCTAATTTTTCATTTAATTTAATAGAATGTGCATATGTATATATGTTATTTTTAATATGTGTGTTATCTTTAATTATTATCTGTAACTTGTTCTAATGTATTTTATTTTCATAGGTTGCTGCTAGAGGCTTGGATATACCTAATGTTAAACATGTGATTAACTTTGATTTGCCAAGTGATGTGGAAGAATATGTGCACAGAATTGGTCGTACTGGTAGAGTGGGAAATTTAGGTAATCAAATATTGTTTTTTCCTACATATTGAGGGGGGGATGCTTTTTCAGCAAACAGATTAATTTGAATAATGTATATTTTGAAGAATTTATTTTGTATTTTCTTTTAAAACTCGTTTCTACTGTATTTCAATATTTTTTTAAGCGGGCTGTAAAAACCTTTTAATGTTAAACGGTTGCACGTACATACGCAGGTCACAAGAAACCCTCAAAGATAGTAAAAGTGATTATTTCAATTGTTAATATTTTCACAAGGACACATATAAATATACAGTGCATGCCTAAGAAACTAACCTACATTCATTTGGGGGTGAGTAAACTGAATTTTAGGCCCAAATTGTAGTGAATGTTTTCGTTAAAATTCTTGTTAGAGATGCACTAATTATTCAGTTACTGTTCGGCAACTGAATAGTAAACAAATCTTTACTTTCATGAATTGTTTCACAAACAGCTTTTATTATGCAATGGATAAAAGTTGTTGAATAGTACCATAGTAGTATTGGGGCAGGGTGCTTTCTGATTAAAGGACACTTCTATTCAGTTCACAGGTCAATTTCTCAAAAGAATTTTATAGCAGAAAAATTGTTTTTATTATATGCTAAATGTGTACAAACTCAGAAGTATTTTTCGATAGACAATATTTTCTTTAAATAGCTTTGAAATATCTAGTTTGATTCTTCCTAATTTCGAGTAAATTCAAAATCATGTTCAAATCAAACTTGTATATGACAATTAGAAAAGCATTATCTTTCAGTACCAAAATTTTCATTTGAAAATTGATCTTTGTTTGAAAAATGAAAAAATATTATATTGAAAGTTTAAATCTGGAAAATTTAAGAATTTTATAAAGAAGTGAAAGTTGTAAAATCAGAAATTTAGTTTTATTATTTTTGAAAATCACAAGGTGAATTTGCTGGCAAATCACAGGTGACAAATAAAAAAAATACCTTATCTAGTTCTTTCAGAAAAAATTCCTTATAAGCAATGCAACACTGAATTATTAAATTAATATTAAAATTCTGAGAAATAATTTTTCGCACCTAAAACTTTTCTCCCTCCTATGATTTTACAATTTCTCTTACTCTCTGCTCATGTCATTCTTATGGAGTAGGAAAGCGAGTGAGTTGTGTTCCAGTCCCAGACTTGTGTGAATTTTTACTTGAGAAACATTTGCATTTGTAATCAATTGTTTTCAACTTCAGAGCACATCAAAAGTTGATTTAAAAAGGGCAGGATGCTTTTTCCTCGACCTAGGGGAAACACTACTGTGTGTACGTATTGTCGCCTCAGAGCAACAGTAGGATATCTTAATGTTAATTCTTGGATAGTGTTGCTTTGAAGCAACTATATATACATGCATGAAATTAAATTTTAAATGAATGTTTCCACTAATTAATTGTACCCTAATTCTGTTCTGTGTATGCATTTGATTATAGTGTTAATGACAAAAAAATAGAACTTTGATGTACAGGGAAATTAAATTGTCTTGCAGCGTGCATTGACAACTTTAGTTTTTGTGTGGGATATTGAATATGAAAAAATATATACTAAAGAAAAAAAAAAGCATTGGAATAGATATTAATTAAAAGTTTCCTCATAATTTCCAGAACTTTCAGCCTTCCAAAAATTTTACTTGAACCCACTTGCACCTGGTCAATGTTACATTTAAAAGTTTTAAGTATATGGCTAGCAAATGAAAATTTATCCTGAAAAATTTTTACTTTTAATTAAATAGGTTTGGCTACATCATTTTTCAATGAGAAAAACAGGAATATGGCTTGTGATTTAGTAGAGCTCATAACAGAAACTCGTCAAGAGTTACCAGATTGGCTTGGTGCTTTGGCTAAGGAAGTTCAATTAGAACATCGCTCCAACACTGGACGTAAATATGGAGGAAGGAAGTGAGTACTGTCTGAATATTTTTCCTTAAATAAAATAGTTAAAAAAAATGAGCAAAATTCATACTGTTATTCATTTTAATTGTACTTGATAAAATTCTGAAAATTCAGGTGAAAGAAATTTTATTAGTACAAAAATGCAGTGAAGTAAAATCAATAAAAATATGTTTGAAGTTTCTCAATTATGAGTCTTTGTTTTAAGATTTTGTAACTGCTAGGGTTCCTACACTCCAGGAAAAACTAGAATTGTCAAGGAATTCATTTTGTCCTCGAAAAATGGGGAATTTTGCAAATTTGACCTTTTAACCTGGAAAACAAGAAATGACCTGGAAAATTGTACAACAGGGTTTTGTTAAATGTTCCCACAGAAGAAAAATCCTATTGCACTCTGTTCCCGCTGTTCATCACCATTAGCGAACATATGTTAAAAAGATGTTGAAATTTCTAAACTTTAATTTTTCAAATTTATGAAGATACCCAGTGGAGTAAATGGGTTGACTCTAAATAATTTTCAACTTCCATCTTATTACCAATGAATGGAAGAATCTAGGAATTTAGCAACAAAGAAACACGAAGAAAAGATCAAGAATAGTGTTATTCTTTTACTTGAGTGCTCAAGTACCTATGGAACTTTAGCTCTTAGTTTCACCAAAGCGCATTCTTTCTCAAGATCGCAGTCTTTTTTTATGAAGCATTGAGATACATTATTAAAGACTATTGAAAGTACATCATTTTAATTCACTATTTAGTAAAAAAATATTTAATTTAACCCATTAAGCGCCGCTATATGAACCACATTGAAAATACTTAAGTTTTCATGTGTTTTGATATTCAATACACATCTTTAATCATATGTAGCTGAAATTTCGCAAAAATATTTATTAGGTTAGGAGGTATGGTATGGTCCCAAAATGGGAGACTTGGCGTTTAATGGGGACAACATACATATCCCTGCCACTATGTTGATACTTGAATAATTTCTGGCTAAATCCAATTAGAAAGCCCTAAAATCGTTTTTATGTAATTAATATGGCTAGGTATTGGTACTTTATGTACGTATTTAACATATTCAAGCTTTAAAATGTAGAACTTTTAAGTTTCCATGACACCCAAAGCTATACATTTTGGGCCCCCTTGCAACAAAAGCTGTGGAGGCCAGCCCCAGAGGCTAGCAGTATATATTTGCAACATTAATAAGTATTGGTATGCTAGTTATTTTCAATTTCTTGAGCCGTTGGGGCCCTTAAGAACGCCTTCCCTCTGCCCGTACATCACTCCGTGTCTGGTTTTCATTCTTGTTGCATTCCTTCTTCTTATACATTTTTGTACAAAACAGAACTTTTCCCACACATTTTACTACCTTTTAGCAAAAAGCCTTAGGATTTTCATACACAAAAAGAGAAGAGGTAGCTTTTTTCTATTAACCATGTAGGGGGATCGAGCAACGGTAAATGACAATGACATGAAATGTCATTTACCATTACACACTACCACGCTATATAAAATGTATCTTATAAAATGGAACTAAGATATTTTTGGGCTCCCTGATGGTGTAATTGTGTTATTATAGGCAAGGGATTTTTTGCAGTAAACATTTCGGTTGCTTAACAACATGTTTTATGACATGATTTATTCATCATCATAATGTTTTTAGAGATAAATGTCTAGCATGCTTCGCATTGAAGAATTATCAACGGTCACAGTTTCTCCGATTTCATCCAACAAATTACGATAAATGGTAAAAATATAAAGTGAGATAGTTATCGCATTATCTGTGATCTAAACGATTTCGATTAAAGTTTTTTTTTCTCAACCATCTGAAAAGAATTTGGCGATTCACGAACAAGTGATACTGCACTCATCTTCTTGTTTTAAGCTAAAATATATTATTTAAATAGTGTTTGAAGCTCGTAGCAAAGTCAAATTCTTACTACATTTTTGATTTCAAAAAAAAAAAAAAAAATGGAGAAATTTCTCTATTGAAATTCAATCTCCCTAATTGAAGGGGGAGCGCCCTCAAGGGGGATGGGAGCATGGATCTGACTGAGCTACAAAATATTTTAATGGAGGGGGGAGGAATAGTTTTAAAGGGAATTTGAACTCCTTTTACGGAAATCTCTTTCGTGATCTGTAGAAATTCAGAGAGATGCGTCATCCTCCTTAGGGAGGATTGGCACCCCTGTTTTTCAGAACTTTCTTCTAAACGAATGGAATGTTACTTGTTTTGATAAAAGCACCTGCTCTTGACCTTGAACAACAAAAGAGTGTTTACAATGAGAAACTACAAAGGGGGCTGTGGCTTCAACAGGAAAAAAGGGGAGAGTTCATTCATGCAAAATGGGTGAGAACGATTTCTACTGGGCATGACTTGCTCTGCTAATCAGAACACGCCAAGTCTCCCATTTTGGGACTTCAGTAAATAAAGTCCTCTAAAACTACTTTAAATTATTTTTCTTGGCCCCTGTTTGTTGTGATTTGAAAAAAGGTCTATTGAGCTTCATATTCCATGTTCCTAATTTCCTGCATTTGCATTTATTATTTTTAGGGAATTTTTTCCCCGTGTAATGCAAAAACAAGAAATTTTCACAAAATTTAAAAAATTTTCAAAAAAGAATTTACATTCCAAATTTTTTTGAAAAAATTACCAGTAAAGTTTGGTTCTCTATCATTCATTTTAAAAAATTTAAAAATGATATCTTAATTACTTGAAAAAAATCTTAATTGAAGGTTCTCGAAATGGGAGACTTGGCGCTTAATGGGTTAAAGAAAAATATTGCTTGTAACAGACCTTAAAAGATCACAAAAACCTTCCTTTAGACATTAGCACCAACACGTGGCAAAGCACCACCTCAGATTTATTATTAACAGCAGCCTCAGACTCAAATACCAATTTATATTTGATACACCTACGTATTACTAGAATGCATGGAATTAAAGAACTAAATGCAAATTACAAGGTGGCAACAGAACCAGGGGGCAATTATAACTATTCAAAACTTTGAGTAGTAACATCTCTCATTTTTGTTCATTTAAAAAGCTTATTTACTTTATTTTATTGTAATGTTTTTATTTTATAGGTATGGTGCTGGTGGTTTTGGATCTCGAGATTACCGTCAAATTGGACGGGAGCGCGGGGGAGGCAATGCCAGTCGTACAATCCCTCCTGCAAATTTTGCTTCTCCAAATTTCGCCACTCCTTACAACGGAAATCATTTCATGAACACATATCGGAATAATTACAGTGGAAATTATGCTGCTCCAGCTACTGATTGGTGGGGTAATTAAAAAGGACATGCTCTTACCACTGGCATATGTATAATTTGTTATATTTTCTTCATGAATAGGAAGAAAATGGTAATTGTGCTGTGTTGTCAGTGCATCAATGTGGCTTGTTGGATTCATTTATCATGCACAGTAGATGAAATTATGAATGTTTTTAGTTGAGTAACTGTTCAAGGGACAATAAAGGAAATCAGCAGCAGCACCAAATGCATGAGATGATTGATAAAAGGGTAGTTTTATTTAATACATATATATATATATACATATTACTTTGCTTTATGGTGATTGTGGCTTTTTGAATGTCATTTTGCTCTGTATGTGGCAGTAGTTAACATTCGCCAGTGGTTTATGTTTGTTTATTTAATTGCACTAAGTATCATATAGTGGTAGTCTTTTTCAGTCCCCATTGCTGCTAATTATTTAAGATTATTTTACTACTCAATGTTATAAAATTTTGTGCCATGGAATGAATTAATCAATCATGGTATTTATATTAATTTTTTAGTGATGTGTTATGTATAATTTTGCTCAGAGTTGCACAATTTTATTATCTAGCCATTCCATTAAGGCATGGTGAAACAATTTAGCTTCTCGGAGTTAAGTAAATAACACAAAAAAAAACTCAGAAACATGAGGGAAAAAAAAGCTGGGATAAATAAAAGGCAAAAATCTTCACCAGTTTGCCTTCTTATTCAAAGTAGAATTTATTCAACATTTATGTGTTGTGTATTTTGTTTTACAAATAAGTCATTTTTTAACTTCATGCTACTTATTTCATCACTTTACACTTGTCACGTTTTGTTCATTTCTTCTTGATAAGAGCTTGGTGTTTTGTGACATTTTCTTTTTGTTTTAGATCTGGTTAAAACATGGGAAATCATTGTCTCATGTATTGTGCAATAGTTGACTATAACTTTTCCTATATACATTTTTGTTTTTAATTCCTTTTGTATGTATTCTGTTAACTTCAGTTTACTCCGCTGAATGTTGAATAATGTGATGGTATGGGAGTGATTGCGTGAATGTGATACTGAGTCATTGTGCAAATACGATAAATTGTAAATTCTAAAAGCTAGAATTGATAGCAGTTTTTCATTAACAAAATAAATGTACATAACATTATTTTCAAGAAGAATTTGTGTTGTATTTCTTCTCTGAGACCAGCATTTACAAAATACTTGTCCAGCAAGATCCGTCGCTATTGGGTGCTGGTTTTACACATCATATTCCTCCATTTTTCAGAAGTACATTTTAAAGTGCATTTTTGAAATGTGGCTGTTCCCAACTGTCTCTATAAATGGTAGAACCATGAAGTAGGTAAAAGCAAGCAGCAGCAGCAAGGGGGCCTATATTTCTATTTATAACTTTATATGAAGTATTACTGTTTTAGGCTGTGTGTATGTATGCGTGTAGTGTTCTTGCAATATTTGTGACATTTCAATGTTTTTTGCCGTCCCAAAGCGCGGTTTGAGCAGTAGCTCTTGTTTTTCCAAGTTGGCATTTGAAAACAAAGTGACATGCATAAGTTTGTTTCATTATAAAACATATTAACATACTAGTAGAATTTTTATTTTAATCTTTTACAAAAATTGTATCTAAAGTATTTCTTAAGACCTCATAGCCTGGTTTGTTTACTTATGGTGTTAATATTTTAATACTGTCACTTTGCATATGATTTTTGTCATGATTGTTCTAACTTTCCTTGTTTAAGACATGAATATGTTCTGTGTTTTAACTTATTTGCCGTGATTGTTGATTTTATTTATTCAAAATTGAAAATGTCTTAAATGAGGTTATTGTTGTCTTAATGAGTATTTATCAGCCTTGTTACCAATAAAAGGTTGATTAACAAAGCCTATGATATGAAAATAATGGCCATCAAGGTTACCTTTTTTATATGTGTCATGTTAATTTTTTACCATGCCTCAAATAGAGGTTTACCCATTTGCTAATTAAATTGCTCAGTTCGTGAGCAAATTTTGGCAGGTTGGCTTTTGTGTTGTGAAAGTATTAAATTCATTTCTGTTTCTCTGAGGAACACATTTTTCATTAGCATTTACAAAAGAAAGTTGTGAGCTGTTCTTGAGTATAGGCCTGCAGTTTGTTGTATATTTTTTAAGGAATCATTAGCAGTACCTTATTTTGTATAGAATCTTTTATTCCTGTATTCAATGAGTGTTTAAAATTAGTCGAATTTTTTTATTGTTTTTGACGCATTCCGGTGATTCTGCAAAATCAGTTTGGAATCTGATAAATTGTTCAGTAATTATTTTTGTTAGCAACTAAAAGCGTTTTCCTAATCCTAACATTTTGAAAGTTTTTTCAGTAATTTTAAAGTTATTGATTTGACCAACCTGCATTTCTTAGTCTCATTGGATTTTGTGTCATTACAATTCAAGATGAGATGCAATATATTTTTGTATTATGTTAAATGGTGCTCTGTGTACCTTTTTCTTTCTGAATCGAACATTTTCAGGCTTTTTTTTTTAAATTAAAAAATGAACCTGCAATCCATATATTTTAAATAAAAAAATTTCAGCATAATTTGAAATTTTTTATTGAGTCAGTAGGTACAATTTTATTTACTGATGTTTTAAATTTATATCTCAAGGCAATTTTTAAGAACGGTGATTGTGATGAAAATGTGTTGTTAAAAAGTTTTGTGTTCACAATTACAGATATATGTGTTGCTTTATTTAACTTAAACCCATGAACTGTGATACTTTTTAGAGTTACAGTTATTTCTCAGTTATTTTTTCCCTTTTGTATATTGTAAATTTTATCTATTTTAAAGAAATTTAAATTTCCTATCTTGAGCTTAAACTTATTTACAGGAAGTAGCTTATAAAAAGCAACTTTCAAACTAAGCACTCAATTTTAGAGAATTTGTTTGAATTTGATTATTCAGGAAGGTTGATATACAGGTTCAACTGAACTAAATATACTACTGGAAATTCTTGTGCATCATGTTTTATTCAGCAGGGGCCAAAAATTCACGCATTTATTTGCACTAATGAGACTTTTAACTAATTTTCACTAAGATATTCAGTGTCATTGTTTCATGTTAAAATTAATCAAACATACTTGATAAGAACGCTGGTCTGATATTGGCCCCATTAATGTGCACATGTGCAAGTGCCTCTAAACTCACTAGATAGCATGTATAATTACATACTTCAAACTTTAGTCTTCCCAATTTAAAATTATAATTTTGCACTGTCATTTTTTTGTTTAGTTCTTCACAGATAAAAGAAACGTTTGTTCTACTTTAAAATTCCATATTTTTTAACTACCTTAAGTGTTTTTAATTTCTTTTCAAGTTAAAGGAAAAAATACTTATTCATAGGGAATATTGATGCACTCGTTTATAGAAGTTGTAGATTAATTTGTATATTTATATTTGTTGTTTTTATCATAAGTTATTGTGCAGCTAATATTAGCTGAAAGCATCTTAAACCCATGAAGAAATGAAAACCAGTTTGAGTAGCCATTGTTACAAATCTGTATATATTATTTAAGAACATAGTGTACAGGCCAAACTTTTCATCAGTTCACTTGAATTAACACCCCATCTCGCATTCAAGCTTCTAGTCTGTAAAAAAGTTCTCTTGTAAAAATGTTAAATCATATTCTAATAATATTCGAAATCTTCGTTTTTCATTGTGTGTTTAAAATTTTTTGATGCTTCAATTTTCTTTCCTCCGCATCAAATCTTATGGAAATTGTTCTCATTTTGTTACTTTTTTAAAAACTTTTAATGTTTCCATGTGTTTATTTAAAATTTTGCATTCCAATAGAATTTATTAGCCTTAGGTTGTTTTTATTTTATATACATTAGTGCCTTACCGTGCATTTTTAAGTGCATGATTACATGGGTACTGCAATTTTGTCGAAATATTTCTATGTGCGATGGGGTGATAACAAAAATCATTTTGTACTTAAATTGCATTGTCTGTGATAGCATTAATTATGTGGCAGTCACAGATCTAACTGAAGAGCACAAATGTAAAACTGAGACCAATCTCTTTTTTGGTGTATTTTATTAAAGATCTGAGTGCTGTTAGTGGAAATATTTGAATATTAGCTTTGGGAGCTCTCACCAAAATGTGTTCTGTACTCTCCCATGTAATGTAAATATTTAAGTTATCTTCAAATGGTCTTTGCTCTAAGTGAAAAGTTTTAAACAAAAAAAAAAAGTTGGTGTGTTATTCTTTGAATAATTTTCTTATAGAGAAAAAAATGCTATAGTGAATATTAGCAGTTTTCTTTTGTGAATTTTCAGATTTAAAAGTTTGTATTTTGATAAATCAGTACATCAGAGCTTCGAGCTTTCTGGTAAGTAAATTATTGAAAGCACATTTTCTGTGTGAAGTTAAATGAGGGAGAAATTCTTGCATTTTAAAAGAAGAGATTTTTCAGACAAGGTTTAAGATCTTGCATGTACATAGGCTTTGTATTAGAATCACGTGGGATGGCAAAAATAAAGTAATAGTTCTTGTATTTGTTGTATCATGGTTGACTCCTCCCAAAGAAAAAAAAGTGAGAGAGGTTTGAACCATTTTTCTAATGTAAACTTGCTGTGAATTAAGAAAAATTAAAGATAATTAACAGACATTTGTGTTTTTCTTAGTAGAAAAATTTTCTGCATTTGCAATTCAAAAACCGTATTGCAAGCTTCATAGTTGTCGTAAATATCTGGATTTTCCGGATGAATTATTTAATGATTTTCAGCTTGTTGTAGGATTTGGAGTTGTTCGAATTTTCCCAAAATTGCTATGGTTTTTTTTTTTTAATCGGTCCTAACATGTTTTATTATTTTGAACTTCATCCTATCTAAAAATGTTATTAGCTGCTTTTTTTTCTGCAAAAATAGAAAGTTTATCTTCATAAATTCAACTTTTTTCCTGCTCAAAGGCGCACTTGCGAGAATTAACGCAAACTATTAATTCACCTGAAACTTTTCTGCAACTTACAATGTACAAAAGTTGATCAAGCTAGGCTTCCCAAACAAAATCATAAATGTGGCTCCTTTGTGTGATTTTAGCCATATTATTGTTGTTGAACAATATTTTATAACTGACAGTGGATCATCAGATTGTTATTAAATACTAAAATTCAGTGAATAAATTTCAAATTTGGTAGTATTTAGTATGTAATATATTGTAATAGAAGATCTCTGCAAGAAAAGGACAGTTGTACTGTTGCTGCATTTGTGTTTTACAGTAAGTTGAATGAAAATATCTTTTATTCTGTTCAAGAATGGGATTAAGAACATCTCTTTTCATTAATCCGCATTTTTAAGTCTTTAAGAGAAGAGCAATTTACTGCTCCTTAATTTCACTGCTACATCCAAAAGTATGTGCTGTTAAAGTAGGAGAATATATACTGCGTGTTGTCACATAACTGCATTATAAATAGCGATTACTTTTTGATTGGTATATCTAATGCACAGATAATCACACAACCTTGGATTTTTGTATTAAAATTCATCGGAAATTTAGCATAAAAATTAACATGAATGTATTGAAAAAAGTTCCAGGGGGAACTTAAACCTCCCCTATTCCCTATCTACCAAAAAATTTCAATATTTTACTTCAATTTTGAAAAAAAATTCCAGGCAGCCATGAATGTTTTTTTTTAATTTTATACATTTTCTCTTCTTGCTCTGACTGCGTCGCCTATCAGGGATGCAAAAAGTGCAGTTATAAGCGCAATTATATGCCTACTCTAAGTGTTCTTAGACTTCAGTTTTTTTTTTTTCTTCCCCTCTCGTCATTTAAACATTCTAGTGTTAAGCTATTTTTGCACTAAACATCGCTTCAATGGTACATAATCTATCTCAATAAATCTTAAGTAATCAAGTAAATTAGGTAGTATATATAGTTTTGGTTGAAATTTGCTTTTTGACTATTTTTAAATGCAAAAGACAGAAAAAGAATCATTTAAAAATTGTAAAACGACTACTTGGCTCTTTTTCCATATAACTTTAGAAAAACGTAGTCAGTCTGCCTTGTATATTTATGTACCTAATAGCAGGGGTCGAAGTTGTCCTATATTTTCAAGAAAAGCATCAAAATCGTCCTATATTTCCTATATTTTTGAAAAAGTCCTATATTTCCTATATCCCGTTTTTTGTTGTTGAACCAGGAGGACATTAATTCTACAAATTTTGGTGCATGGTGCACTAAAAGGAAAGATGATTTTGCCATTTTTGCAACTGTTCAGTGCCCATATGCAATAGTGGATTTTCGCAATTGAGGCAGCATGCTAAAACATTCAAGCATAAAGAAGACTCTGAAAAACGTCGAGAGGATCCTTCTCAAGCTCTGTTTGTTCTTAAGGCTCTTCTATACCGTCCATCTTGGTTTTCGACGCTAATGCTTTCTCTACGGGAAAATCTGCTACCTATACAAAGCATAACACGAGAAATTACTGGAATATTTTCATGCGGTTTGTTTTAAACGATGGCTATGACTTAGAACTAGAAATGCTCTTTTTTATTTTTTCTGTAGTTATTTTGAAATTTTTTTAATAACATTTTAAAACTTTAAACGACTATTTTCACACGTTTGAAAAATGATATGGAAAAACGGAAAAAGGAGCGCAAGAGATTGAACATTTCTCTTTAAAAACATATTTTGAGTTTGTTTCTGAGACAATTTGTTCTATTGATATTCTCCACGGAGTAAAACCTTATTTTCGAAAAATTGAGAAAAACACGCCTTCCACCAGACCACACCCATTTCCCCCCCACACCCCACTTTGAGGGACCACTTTCTCTTCTCCCCCAGGGTCTTTGGCTGCTTCTCCGCTTTTCCCCTCTGCCTCGCCACAGGCCTCGCCAGGCAATAAACTGGATCCCTACTAATGACCATTCATTCTTTGTCGTTTTTTGTGTTGGTCTTGTATCTATGTGACTCGACGGTGACATCCGTTCTAAAAAGAAAACGCATTTTTTTTTCTTTTTTCGAGTTCCTCGATAAGTTTTTGAAATTATTTAGGTGATATATTTTTCAATGCTGTTTTAATATAAGTACACCGTTTGAGTGTAGAAGTTATTTTGTTTAAAGAATCTGTGTAAATTACTGCATCTTATAATGGGAAAAAATGTGAGTCTTCTCGTTTGAAGATTCATGTACATATTTCAAGAATTGTCATTGCTTGAACTTTTGTCTTAATCATTTGCGCATAACCAAGATCAAAGAGCTCTACTCAGGTCCGCGCCAAGCCTGGTCAACGCCGTTGTGCAAATGTCTTTTGAGCGCCTTTATGCAGTGGCGTTCGGCGAAAATATAGTTAACAGCTGGATTGACGTTTTGTAGACCAATATGACGTAGAAAAAAATACGTTTGTCATTTAATTGATTTTGAAAAAAATGTATTTAATTTTGGATTACAGTGCACGTGTGTGATTACAGTTTCACTTCATATCTCGAACTTATTTCGAGTTCAGTAGCTCCTCTGATATGCTAATGCGTTTAGGAAAAAGAAAATATTTTAAATATTAACAATTCTAAAATACGGAAGGCATTGAATATGATATCTAAAACAAATACATTGTCCAAAGCTCTTTTTTTGACACACAAATAGTTAAAAAAAAAGGAGGGGGAGAGGAATCGAGTAATTATGGTCAAGTCGTTACTTTTTGGAACTAAAAAGTTAGCCAAAATTGTAGTCTACAATATACAAATATTACGCACAAGTAAAATATATGCAAATACACTTACCATAATTTTTATGTATGATAAAATGAAATAGTCGAATTTCGGCGAGCAATAATTTAAAATCACAAAGAAACATATTGCACAAATTATAGTACAACATATTCTCCTCAAGATCCAAAATGAAGAATAGAAAATTTCTCGCGCCTCATATGTTCAGCTTCGTGTACTATTAACCCTAAACAGCATTCACGCCTCCACACGAAGAAAAATGCTGATGTATGCATTAACTAGCATCACGTGATTTCAGTGTATAAGATTGCACTCTTGAAAAGCATGTTTAGACACACAACATGGCAATAATTTTTCATTTTAGATAGGCAGCGAGAGGATTGCTTGTTTCAGTGAGCAGTGTAATTTCTCCGCCACCATAGGATATATAATCAGGGCCTGATGAACTCACGGTCTGGTAGGTCCATGGACCTGGGCACCACAATTTTAGGACCACCAAAATGGGGGTAAATTTCTTTTATTTCTTCCCGTTTTTGAAAACTTCCACACAAAAAAATTGCAGATATTCCTGTGAGAGGGGGCACCAAATTTTGCCAGGGCCTGGGCATCACTTTGGGCTGAGCGGGCCCTGTTGGATACTGGATATAATGAAAAGTTCTTTTTTTTTCCTTCTTTGGTTGGAGAGATTCCCCACATTTGGAACATTTTTGATTGGTAGTGAAAGGCGCCGTTTTGACTCTGGCGCCGTAGTGCGCCTCACGACCTCGCACATAAGGACGGCGCGACCATGGATCTACTCTCTTAATTCACAATGGTTTTTTCGAACTCTTTAATGTTTCATTTTAGATAAAGGTTTTTCTTTTTATTATTTTTTTTATTTACAATATCAATTTATCAGTCATTATAATTGTGTGAAAAAAAAGGAAAGAAGGAGACTGCGAACAAGAAAGTTCACTATGGTAATACTCTCATCAGCCAGTATCTATCTTTTTCCCAGATAACTGTTTTTTTAAATTTTCATATTATTTTGTGTTCCTCCTATACTCAAAATGGAAAGGGATCACATTTGATTAATCCAATATATATATATATATATATATATATATATACATACACAATTTCATGCATTTTTTCCTCCCCTGTGACTTTAGAGCCACAGGTGAAAGTATTTTTTCGAAGAATCAGCAAAGTCAGCACCTCGTATCAAAATGCTTCTCTTTTAAAGATTGTACATATTTCAATAATTATCATTACTTTTATTTTCGTCTTGATCATTTGCGCAGGCTCACAATCAAAGAACTCTATTCACAATTTACAATGCATTTTCCGAACTCTTTTGATGTTACATAAAGTCGATTTTTGCAAAGCGAATTTGTCTTATCTTCGCAACTGCGTGAAAAAGAAATGAGACTGCGAACAAGGAAAGTTGAGTGTGGTGATACAGCCATCAGCAAGTAATTTAGTACCTCACAACCTTTTTTCTACGATCAATGTTTTTGAAATTTTCATATTTTGTTTTCCTCCAATACTCAAGGTGGAACAGGATCATATTTGATTCAATCAATTTCATGTATAAAATGATGCTTTTCGGCCAGATAGCTATTTAAAACCTCAAGTGGAAGTATTTTTTCAAAGAATCAACAAAGCAATGACGCCTGCAGCACTTCATATCAAAATAATTCTCGCTAGTACAAGAAGTATCATCAGTTGAACTTTCGTCTTGATCATTTGCGCATGCTCACAATCAAAGAACTCTATTCACAATTTACAATGCATTTTCCAAGCTCTTTTCAGGTTACATAAAGTTTATTTTTGCAATGCGAATTTGTCAATCATCGTGACTGCATGAAAAAGAAATGAGACTGCGAACATGAAAGCTCAGTACGGTGATACTGTCATCAGCAAGTATGATTTAGTACATCAACAGGGGCGGATCAAGAAATTTTTGTAAGGGGGGTCAAGTGTCAATGGATATCGTTATTATTCCTACGTAAAAAAGTAGCAGTTAATCAGGGTTGCCCATTATTCCATGCAGGAGAGCGTACCGCCTCATATGCTACGAAGCACTCCCCTCCCCCCCATGTCAAAACCCATTCAAATTACCTCCCCTCCCCCTAAATTTTCAATGCCACAGCCTGAGCCATGGATCATATTCCCTCAAACTTTCATCAAAAGTCACATTTCTTTCGGCAGATATGCTGGTCATGTCACCGTAAGCTTTGGTTATATGAGATAACATCTATAAATAGTAATAAAAAGCACCCATAACACGCACAACATGTGGTTTGAGGGGGAGGAGAACTGGGGAAAAAGTTAAGCTCATTAGAGAAATTTGCGCTTTTGAAAATGAACAAAGAAATCAAAATAGCAATGCCTCAGTAAACAAATCCAGTCAATTCTTTGAATTATGACGCGCTAAAAAGAACTACCTTACAGAACCGAGCAAAAAAAAAAAAAAAAATGTTGACATTGATTCCATGTACTATTTTTTCGGATGTAAAGAATTGAAGTTTAATAATAATCATAATGACATTCTTCTCACAGGGGGTCGGCTGACCCTTTGACCCTCCCCTGAATCCGCCCTTGTACCTCACAACCTTTTTTCTCCGATCATTTTTTTTTTTAATTTTCATATTATTTTGTTTGCCTCCAACACTCAACATGGAACAGGATCATATTCGGTTCCTTCAATTTTATGAATAAATTGGTTCTTTTTTTTCCGCCCAAATGGCTCTTTAAAACCCCAGTTGAAAGTATATTTTTTCTAAGAATCAAGAAAGCAATACGAATTTTGCAGGGCGAATTTGTCAATTATCGTGACTGCATGAAAAAGAAATGAAACTACGAACAAGAAAGGTCAGTGTAGTGATACTATCACAGTAATTTAGGGCTACAGTACTCTTTCCTCGCTCTTTTTTTTTTTTTTTTAATTTTCATATTATTTTGTTTGCCTCCAATATTCAAGATGGAACAAGATCATATTTGCTTCATTCAATTTCATGTAAAGTGATGCTTTTTTCCGCCCAAATGGCTCTTTAAAACACTAATTGAAAGTATTTTTTTCAAAGAATCCAGAAAGCAATGACGCCAGCAGCACTTCATATCAAAAACATTCTCCATATTTCAAGAAGTATCATTAGTAAGTTGAACTTTCGTCTTGATCATTTGCGCATGCTCACAATCAAAGAACTCTATTCACAATTTACAATGCATTTTTCGAAATCTTTTCATGTTACATAAAGTTTATTTTTGCAATCCGAATTTGTCAATCATCGTGACTGCATGAAAAGAAATGAGGCTGCGAACAAGAAAGTTTAGTATGGTGATACTGTCACAGTAATTTAGGGCCACAGTACTATTTTTCCTTGCTCAATTTTTTTTTTTTTTTTTTTTTTTTTTGAATTTTCATATTATTTTGTTTGCCTCCAATACTGAAGATGGAACGATATCAATTCATTTGATTTCATGTATAATTTTTTCTCACCTTTTGCACTTTGTTTCCCCACTTTGGATAAACAAGTCTTCTCTTTTGCGTACAGCGAATGAGACTGGGAACAAGAAAGTTCCTCATAGTGATAATTAATTCGGCACATAAATTGAGTGCCTCACTGTCTCTCCTTTCGAATAATGCTTATTTAATTTTGTGTCTTTTGCAATCTATTTTTTCCTATAATTCTCGATATTGAACATGATCATACATTTGATTCATTGAATCGATGCATTTTTTTTTCTTTTTGTCATATGACAGTTTTCAACTCTAAACGAAAATATTTTTCGAAAATATTAACAAAACCATGTTCCTTCCTTTTTTTTACGATTTTTTTTTCTCGTTTCATGATTGATGGCAATCTTTTTACAACAGCGTAGTTGTTGGTACACGTAAATATTTTTCGAGACGCTTTCATGATAGATAACGTTTTTCATTTGTATACTGTGCTACTCATATTGTTTAACGCCACTCTATTTTCATAAGGAATTTTATTTATTTCCTACTATGTGAACAAAATGTTTAAATAACAGAGAGTGTCAAACTGAAAGAAAAAAACATTCTTTGCCTCAAGATCAAGAAATCAAATTTTTATGATACGGAAATTCCTAAATACCACTTGCTGACTATTTTGAACCACTGTACGCTTTCTTACACTTCATTCATTCTTTCGAAGTATATTAAACCATTAGAGTTCAATTACTTACGTTTTATTATATGCATTGGTAAAATTTGTGAACATATAATTTTTATTCTTTTAACAATACGCTCAATGAATTGAAATTATCTTAAAATGTTGATGAATAGGCACATCGACGAAAGTTTGAATTGAAGTAGGCTTTTATCTAAGAAAAACAACAGTAAAATTCCCAATTTGCATTCAGAGCGTGATAAAGGGCTTTTGTACGCAGTAACATGGCTTTTCTCAGATTTAAATCAAGCGTTGATTCTGCATGCAACTGTCAAAAATACTAAGCTCTGCAATAATTTGCTTTTAGCATTACTGAGAGGTGTCATTTCATTCTAATTATTTAGTACACGTGTATAAATAATGAAAACCTTAGTGGGTATTTATCAGTGGCGCACACTAGGGACCAGGGGGTCAGGACCCCTCCCATAGGTCTTGCTTTTTCGAGTTTGCACATTCGAGGAAAACCTGACCGGAGAACAATAGGTCAACCGCGGCACTCCAAAGAAATTGTCCATCTTTTGATCTAACCGGCACTTGGCGTTGGCTTGTATATCTGGCGATTAGATTATTGGCAGGGTATTCATGTTTTTCCGGAAGGAAGCCATTTTTTTTACGTTCGAGCGGTTTTTGGTGGAGGTATGTGGTTTTGAATTTTCCGGCGTTTGTATCATTATTTTTTAAAATTGATCAATCATTAACCATAATAGTTTCAGTTTGTAGATATTTATTGTGTATTATTTGTATTTCTTGTTGGCTTAGAAAATATATATTGAATCTTTAATGTATTCATTCTAATATTTAAGTCGTTTAATACCTTATCATTCGCATTTGAGATTATTAATTTTGTATTTTAAGTACTGATCAATGCAAAGTACGCTGGTTATTTTTGCTTGTGCATAATATTAAACATTATATTTGTAACGTAATATTTAATTTCGCATCAACGGTGTTCGAGCTAAATGGTTGTTTCACTGTGTTTTGTATAATTATATACGAAGTATGTTATTTTTGTTTTAACTATTATATTGGGCCGGTCTGTTTGTAATGTTAGCTACAAGCATTGCAGCAGAGTGAAATTAATTTTTGAGCAGGCTAATTAGTAAAATTGAAAATTAATATCAAACAATATTGACCATCTTCCCGAGGTGGATTTTATGACTTCTTGTATTCATGACATTACGATTCTACAAGCATATAACTCGATGCGTTTTTATGCTAAGTATGTTTCAATGTGGTAAAAGTAAGTTAAATGCTGTGTTTTCTCCTCTGCTTTGCAAATCGTCAACAAGTGATTTGTTTTCATGTAATAATTTCAAATCTTCCTAGGGTGAAAACGTCCTGCCATCTAAGAAGGGACAGGGGTTTGAGAGCCCCTGATAATCTGTAATTTTAAAAACAATATTTGATTGATGGAATTATATGATGACAAGGTGTATTTTGGGCTAGTGCATTCCTCAAAGGATAGAGCCTCTATTCTGATAGCTACAGGGTTGGCAAGTTTCTGCGGAGGCGGTTAAAACCACTGGTAGAAACCGGTTAAACCGGCATGGCGAAAACCACTTTCTGCCACAATTGCGGCAGAAACTGGCAAAAACTCACAAAAAAAAATTATTGACATGCAATAGGAAGTGCATGGAAAAAAGAAAAAATAATCATTAACCAAAGCACATTTTAATTATATTACCACAATTTAAAATCAAATATTACATTGTTTGGACCCTGCAGTTGCTTCTTCAAAAAGGTTATTTCTAAAATCTAAACAGTTTCTCAATCTAATATGTACAAATGAGAAACTTTAGAATATTCCTGCAACAGAAGAGCTAGCAGGCAATGCATGAAGGAACAAGCAATGTTTGAAACTTTCATCTATTGTTTTTTTTTTAACTGGTCCACCATGTAGTAACTGGGGTAGTGGGAGAAATTCGACTGGAAAATAAGTTTCGAGAAATAGGGCCAATTTATTTTGCAAAGCTGTGACATTAGGTACAAAATCTATGTTAATATTGGCAAGTAAAATTCTGGCACTTTCTTCTTGAAGCACGTGATAATTTCGATCACAAACAATTTAGATGAAGCATATAAGTGAGCAAATTAAAATCTGAAATGCCTTTTAATTTTGTATGTCGCTCCTCTTTCCTGAGCACCTATATGATTTTTCGTCCTTTGTTAAATTAATCCAAACATTACGAGCATCTGCAAATGAAAAGTTCCCTTCGCGAACTAAATCAAGGGCATTAGCATAGAATTTTATTTTTTTTAAATGATGAAATGAAGTTTCATTTTTTAGTTTACTTAAACGAATATCATTTAGCAATCACTTAAGTAATTAAAGATGCTTTTAAGTTTTTGCCAGTTTCTGCCGGTTTTTAACGGTTAAAACCAGTTTCTGCCACTGGCACGGCAAAAACTAGTTTCTGCCGGCAGAAAGCCAACCCTGGGTAGTTACTACTAAGATGAAAATTTGACAATTTGTCAAAGTAGTTTGTGAAATAGGTAACTAATTGTCCCCAATGCATGCAGTTCATGTTAATCATATTCTTTCTTTAAATCACCTTATTTTTTTTTTTTTGCAGAAAACCTAAGCATCCTGTCTTCAACGATGGTTCCTCTACAAAGCGGATATTTTTCCTATAAAACTGGGCTTTGAACCCAGTATCTTCCTGCTTTACATATTTCCTTCTTTGCAGTCTCCCTGTGAATCGACTGGACTGCCCTCAATTTGAGCAATCTGAAGATGGAAAAGGTTGACAAAGTTCCTTGATATCTTTCCATTGAAAGAGTCTTGTTGAACAAGGTGGCAAGGGTAAGTTCTCTACATGTCATTTTAAAATTGTTGTTATAAGTTGTTTAAAATGCATTTATATGATCTGTTCAGTGTGCACTTTTTTTTCTCACTCATTTTCTGAAAAAAATATTGTCTCCCCAAAAAAACTGCTTGTGTCAAGGCCTGAAAAGCACCTATAATGTTCTGGTCTCAATCAAGGTTTCCGCTATGGTCACATTTTTTGAAAAATGCGAAAATACTATTTAAATTGCAAAAATGGAACAAGGCATTTTTGCTTTTTTTTTTTTGCTCTAATATAATAAGAAAAAGAAGGGGCATTTTTCAAGTCGATATTCTATATTAGAAATTGTGCGGTCAAGTGGTTTGGCAAGGATCATATTTTATTTTCTTCGGGAAGGTAAAAATGTATAAGGATGAGCTGTTTTTACTTGTTTTTCATAGAATGAATAGTGTAAAATATAATAAAAGTATCGCACTGTGTATTGCATGTCTTATTTTAAATTAGTATTTCATTATATACAAAAAATATTTATCGAAAAAACATTCAGTCTAGAATCCTTTTAGTAAATATTTTTTTACACTTAAAGGTTTTTAAAAAAAGAATAACGATTCCAGCGATGTAAGATTTGTTATTTTATTATTTTGAAAATCGAAATGGAATTTTACGTAAGATAAGGAGGGGGTGAAAAATCTTTCGACCCCCCTCCCTCCCCCATGTAAGGGTAAGCAAGTTGCCAAAATCATCCTTACGTAATCAATGAATGGCCTCTAGAGATTCAAACTGACTTACCCGGAATCCATAAAACCCTAAATTAGTTTTTCGTTGACGAGAAAGGTAGGTACTTGAATGTTTCAAATAGCCGAATTAAACATGAGTTACAAATTAGGAAGATGCGAAATCTATTTTCTGTTCTGAAATTACCTCCAATAGTGAATTTCCAATAGAAAATTATTTTGAGACTTTTTTTTTTTTTTTTTCAAAAAATAAGATGTTCCATTGAAAGTGGTACTTTAAAATGGAAAATCCCCGCAAAAATTGCGGAAAACGAACCCATAGTAAGCTTATTGGATGTGCAGTGGGAAGTACTTGCCCACAAAATGGCAGACGATTGTTGGTTGAAAAGGAATCACTTTTCTACCACATGGACATCCATCTAGTTAAGCGAACCGGTTCCCATATCCATGTTTTCCTCCCTTCTCTCTTAAGATTCGCGGCGGTCCCGCCTCAGTGGCCGAGTGGTCTAAGCGATTCTTTCTCACACTTCCGCTTCCGAGTCACAACTGTATTTATGTCGAGGACTGCATACTAAGTGCCTTGCTTCCATTATTTTTTATACCGATAGATGGCAGCACCATCACCGGATCGAACAGTTAATGAGAATTTAGAATTAGTCCAGGAGCTAATAGCTACCTGGTACTAGCACCCCCAAAGGTATCGTTTCACTTGGAGGACATTGAGACCATGAGCATATTTAACGTCGCCCAGTCCCCTTTAATGACGACAGTGTGTCTTCGACCATCGAAGTTCGAACTCAGGACCCTCCAGCCCCGAATCCGACACTCTACCGATCAGGCTTTTCTCACGCTTGAGGCGGTGAGTTCAACTCCCACCCTCGCTCCGCATGTACTTCCCCCTCTTTCTGATGTAAATTCTTTCATGTGTTGTTTATATGTAATCTACTGAAATAAAAAAATATATCATGCGTAAGGGAGGCAAGACACTCAGATTGTAGTCCTCATCAAAATAAACCAGTGCAATAAGCACCAAAAGAAAGAAAGTCTACTAATTCAATTTTCATCTCTAACATGTTGCATTTGTTTTTGTCGTGATTCAGGAGATTGAGTTTTGCGTTATGTACTTTCTTGTCTACCTTTTTTAGTTTTGCGAGATTTGACTGACGCCGTTTCCTAGCTCGCGTCAGCATGAGTTATACAAGCTGCTTTTGCTTAAGGTCATGCACATGTAGCTTTAAGCCGAGTTAGGCCCCTAGAAGCAGGACTTGATTGCTGAACAGGCCAACTAGGCCCGGGCTTAGGGCTCCCGATATTTAGGGGCCCCTAAATGTCTGAAATTACTTTAGTCTTGCTAAAATTTATTCGGCCGATGGCTAATGCTATAAAGTTTGAACACAGGGGCCCCCAAAAAAGTATTTGGCATAGGACCCCTCGATATTTTAATCGGACCCTGCCTAGAGGGACTAATTATCAGTAGTTTAGACCACCGCAAGTTACTTAATAAACCTCAAGATACAAACTCTCTTAATAAAATGACAAGATTGAGAAGTGTATCCTCTCATAATCATCTAAATCAATGAAAATTAACTAAAAAGTGTAAAATAAAAAAGAAATATTTTAAAAAAAAACCCTGACTGCGTAAAAACCTAAAAAGAAAAAGTATAAGCCCAGTAGTTAAGAATGTTATTAAGTGTTTCTGATAATTACACCATTGAAATAGTTTTATAATTGTACACAGATAAGACTAATCATAAATTCAAAAGCAGAAGAGAAGGGTCAACAATCGGAGCCCATTCAAATTTTACGAGGTTCCTTGAATCAGAAAGGAATGGGGCCAAGTTTTTTTGGTTTTTACGCAGTCAGGTTTTTTGTTTGTATTTAATAACTTCTGAATTTGCTGGAAAAGCAGTGGCAACTCTTGTTATCCAAATGTACGTACATGCAGTATATTTCATTTTAAGATATAGCTTGGAAACTACCTCACGTTTTCTTTTGTATTGATACCAAGACCTTTACAATGATTGAGAGAGCAGGCAGGTGTCATACTGGTCTAAGTAGAAGAGAACATACACCCTCTCTGACTGCCTGTTAGCACAGAAGATTTGTGCTTGGTTCCACGGATCAAGATTTGCATCAAAGAAAGGAAGAATGCTCTGGACGGGCAAAAGAGTTCTCTAAACAATCTGGTTACTTTTACTTTTCACATCCTTTCTACTGCAAATCGAAGGGATTAGAAAGTCCCTTGGGAATAAGAGGGTATTGGAATGCTCACTCTTGATGAAGATCATCTTTAGTCACCATTTCATATTGACGCTGAAAATTTGCTTAAATTTGAATCTTGTATAAGTTTTAATACGTGCGATAGTAAATTCTTGAAATATATCGAAACCTTTTGAAAATCATGTTAAAAAGAGTGAATGCTAATTTACATGTATGTGTTGGATGGATTACTATTTTTAATAACCTTGGTTACTTCACGCTTTCGGATAATACGTGCTTTTTCTTTGTCCCCCGAAAAGCACAATATAACAAGGGGTAACTGTAATATCAAATTGAGTGATAAACAAGCCAGGGAAAAAAATCTTGATGAATAAATGAAGACTGGTGTCAAAGGGATACTATGTGGGCCTTGCTTCCGGTTTCTAGCATGTAAACATATTGTTGAAAACAGTTATATTTGTACTGGTGAAAAAGATGTATTAAATCATAAATATATAATTTTTTACTCTGCAGTTCTACAATCTGTGGAAACTTTGTTAGATGCTATAAGTTGAAAAAAAATTGATTATGGTGACACTGCTGGGCCCATGCAATCTGTTTATTTGTTTTGAAATATCTATACAAACAATTGTATTGTTTTCATATGCTCCTGTACAGACTTAGATAAAATGAAAAGCTTTCTGCGAACACAAATCCTAACTGGAAAATTTTCTGCAAATAATTATTTTGCCTAACTCACCCTTGAATAAAGAATTAAATTTATTTTATATTCAAATATAAAAGAGACAATAAAAAAAGGCTTTAAATCATTTATTTATTATTATTTATTATTATTTTTTTGCAATAACATATACAGTCGGACCTTCATATATAGAAATAGCAAATTTCCGGGGAAAAAATTCGATATATAGAAATTTCGATATATAGAAACGATCTTATTTTATCATAAAAATCTCTTTAAATATTAAAATTAAAGCTAATTTTCGTGCATGAAACCCAATTTCTAATTTATACGAGTATCGGATTAAACGAGTTAATAACTGGAAAATTAACAGAAATTATATTTTTGTGCTTTCATACATCTTCATTCTTCGGCAGTTCCACTTGATTCGCAACATGAGAGGATTTTCGTTTTGACAATGTAATCGAGAGAAAAGTAAAAAATCAATCTACTTAACTTGAATGATTTTACTGAAACTAAAAAGACTAAGAAAGATGATCAACAGACAAAAAGGATAACTTGAAACTGATTTTACAGTGTTACTGGTTACAACTAAGATTTGAAATAAACTTGAGGGAATTTAAGAACTCCAGAACGGAACAACGATCTATCTACACACCCCTCAAACCATGATTTCTTAGCAACCTTTAGTAAACATAATTTTCTCCCGTAACCTTCATTTTTCAATGAGACAAACAATCTAAAGTGGAAAAAAAAATCTACGAATGTCTCGAAATTTTTTTTTGATATATAGAGATTTTTTCGATATATAGAAACAATTTTTCTATGTAATGAACATAGAAATTTGCTGGGATTTCGATACATAGAAAATTTCGATATGTGGAAGTTCGATTTATGGAGGCTCGAATGTAGTTTGCTTATTTCTCACCAACTAAAGAAAACTACCAAAACCATTTTTTTTTTACACATGTGCTTTAAAAGGCTCTTTTGGAGAAAGGCTTTAACAGAAAGAAACTCTAGGATTTTCTTAAAAAATCCCTTTAAAAAAATGTTTTTTTTTATACATATATATATATATATATCAACGTTAGCAGTTTGAAAAAAAATTTCTGCAGAGCCAAAAATTTTCGGCGAACGCCGTTCGCGCGTTCGTCTATATTATGCAAGACTGCTCCTGTAGTAATTCTATTTAATTTTTTTCTTTTCCGATTTTTAGTCTGGAAAAACATTAAATGATATAATGCATTTATTGGTCATACAGTTACATATTTTGAAAATGCATGTGCTTATAAATTCAAAAGAACTATCCTAGAACTTTTCCTTTTTTCCCCCCGAGTTTGTTTATTTGTATTAACTGTACTTATTCTATATTTTGTAGGTTTTAGTTCTTTGAAAAATACTGCTCCTGGACCCCTACCCCTCCAACAGTTGATGTTACCAGTTGTATGTTTTGAAGATGCTTGTGCTCTATCTGGATATCTCCTCAAAAATTGAAGATTTGAACAGACTATTTCACTTTACTACTAATCCTGAATGATGTGTTGCTCTGTTTTGTCTAATATTAGCAATGTGGTGCGCTAGGCTTTTCGAGTGGAATGATAATTCAATTACTCAGTGTATGAAGATTCTAAAATGTACTTTAACTTGAGAATCTTGTGAGATTTATTTTATGTATTCTTATATCAACTACTTTTGAATTTTTATTGTTATAAAAAAGATGTATTGAAATCATGAACTATGAATGTACCTGTAAAATGCATAAAAAACTCTTATTCACAAAACTTTGTTTGGATTATGTGTATATTTTTAACTTTAAAGTAAACATCTCCATGTAATTTTAGAAAGTTTCTACTTCTACATCAGAAATAATTTTAATCCCTATGCATTATGTGATATATTGCCGTATCTAGAGGATATTCAATTTTATTTGATACCAGGGAATTAACTTATTCCATTCAAATTTTGGAAATGAAAATTCAGCAAGAAAAAAAGGTGTCTAGTGCAAAGAGTTAAATATGTAAATAAATAATGAAAATATACAGCTGAAAGTCTGAAGTTATGAAAACTGCTGTTAATGAATTATCAAATTTGTACTTTATTTGTTAAAAAACAAATCAATCATTTTGAAGCAGATAAATTGGCTATTTATTATTCAGTCAGAATAAAGTGCGACACTGAACAACGTCTATCATGAAATTTTAAGGTTGTAATGAAGAGAGATGGTTATGGAAAAATTTACATTTTAGTCCTCTCTTAAAAAATAAAAATATATGTATAATTTTGTTCACAATACAATTAAGACCTAAATCAGAATATTATTAAAACAATTTTAATAATTCTCAATCAAGAACTCCAAATATACTTGTACATGAAGAATATTATTTTTTTTTTCTCTGCAATTTTGGAAAATCAAAAGTAGAAAATTTTAGGATATTTTAATTATTCAAGTTACCTGTACTTTAATATGGGTTAAACTATTTTTACTTTCTTCTATGTCTAATATATAGAAAAAAAGTATTGAATTCGTGCAAATTTTGATAGATTTGAACGTTTTGGGGTGTGCTGAGTAGTGTTTGTGTGTGTGTCACGTACGTGTGTGACCAGTTTTTTGTGGCCGCTCTACAGCAAAAACTACCACATGAAATCAAACAAAATTTGGTACACATATGTGCCTCAATGTGAACTTGTGCCCATTGGTTTTTGGCGCGAATTCCTCCAAGGGGGGTGGAGCAATGGGACGTTTCTTGAATTATGCGTGCTTGCTATTCCTCTGGAAGTAACTGGCGGAATCAAACAAATATTGGTCCGTATGTTGCCATTAACAGGAGCAGGTGCTGATTCATTTTTGGTGTCGATATCTCAAACGGGGGTTGAGCTATAGAACGTTTTTTGTCTTCAATTGTGACTGCTGTATCTCAAGAAATAATGAACAGAATCAAACAAAAATTTATTGACAGGTAGCCCTTAGAAGGTATAAGAGCTGATTTTATTTTGGTGTCAACAACTGAAAAGGGGGTGGGGTAATCGAACATTCTTTTTTTCCATTGTGAGTGCCATATCTCAAGAAGTAATGTTACGTTCTGCATGAAATTCGGAATAAATGTGAATTCATATGAAACAGGCATTGGTTCAATTTTCACGCCAATCGCTCCAAGAGGTGCTGATTTTTTTTTTTTTTTTTGCGAATAAAAATCGCTTTATGAATGCAACAATGAGAAAGATAAATCGTAATAAACTGTCGTCTGCGTATTCCTTGTGATTTTAATTGTATGGAAATGATTGGAAATATTTTCTCAAAATGATTTGAAACTTTTAACTGTTGCCATCTCATGTTTTTTAACAAATAAAATATTTGTAGCTAATACAAGCAAGTCTTTTAAAATAACCTTCAATTTTCACTCTTTGCTTTGATTTTGCGATAATTCAGACATTGGGATGATTGTCAAGTTTTTGCATGTGTAATTTTGTTTTTGTTGGGAATATTGCTTCCTCGTCAAGAGTGGTGAGGGATCAGAATTATAAGAAAGATATAGAAGAAAGTATCGTGATGGCCACAACATACTAGTTTATAATGACACATACTAGTTACAGTTTGTTTCTCTTCAAATTTTTATTGTCCTGATAGCATAGCCAATTTGACATGGTTTCACTAATGAAAATTAACTGAAAGATAAAGTTTGTTCTTAGTTACATCCAGTAAGGCAGGCCTACATCCAGCTTCTAAATGTGGAGGGGGGGGGGCTTAACCTTTAAACCAAAGCCAGTGAGTTATTTTATTCATTTTTACTCTCCCCTTTATTCTGCTTTCAAAGCTTTTTACTAAGAGAACTAGCTTAACATTTGGATTCCTGTTTCAATGATGCATTGAATATTCTGAGGTAAAAAACATAAAGTAACATCTTGGTATATATATATATATATATGAAGCAAACTATTTTTGCAACCTCTGGCCATTCTGCTAATGTATAGCCCTAAAAGTACATTCATCAATGAAAAGCTCTTCTTTGAAAATAAGTTTTCCCCCTTATTTAATGCATACCTTCAGTAATTAATTGAAATAGACCCTGTTTTTTGAAGAAAATTAATTATTTGAATGGGGTCCGGTTCCAATTGATTCAGATGATTGGAGTTCACTGAATTTTAAAAGATTTCATAATCATCTTTTTTTGTAGCAAAAAACTAGAAAGTTTTAGTTTTTCTGCTTTTTTTTTTTTCTTTTCCATTTTATTCTGCAATTCAGAAAATGTTGTACCAGCATTAACAGCTACAATCTTAAGCTTGAACACACATGCCAATACGATAATAACTTTTTACTAAATTTTACAAAAACAGACATTTGCTCTCTTCAAAAAACTTGAGTCATTTTAAAAAATAACTTTAATTTCATTTCAGTCATGGACATCCTTTAATTGCCTGTCCAATTATCCGAGTTCGGGCCCGACGGACTCGGACAGTTATAATTCTATAGTATTTGTATACAGTCGAACCTTGATGATGCTTGTGTATCCCCGATTCACTATTTTCTGTCAATGTCCAGAGGCAATTGGTATTAAAAAAACCTTGGGCGGGGAGGGAGGGGGAGGTTGACTTGAAACTAACTCTTCATTTAAAGAACTAGACAACTAAATTTTAACGTCATAATTTATTGAATGACCTCTACAAAATACAGGACAAAGCCTTAAAATCCGAAACGGATGGCCACAGTGTGGTTTTCCTCCTTTCAATTCCAGGGCTGTGTCCAAGGGGGGGATTTAGGGATTAAATCCCTCCCAGTGTGAAAAAAATAATAGAAAGTCAAATGAAGAAAAGTTCATATTTGACTTTTAGTCCGAAATGTAGAATGGAATTTCTATTCAATATATGAAACATTAAAAAAGTGATTGTATATGCGGGGTGACCTCGTATCGAAAGGGGGGGTGGATTAGGCGCAAACTGTTCAGTTGAGAGTTTACCTCTTTTTTATTTATTTATTTATTTATTTATTTATTTATTTTTTGAGGGGGGAGGTGGTTAGCTCCCTAATTTAGCCAAGGTCTGACTGTGTTTCTGTGTAAAGCTAATAAATAGCGTTTTTTAGTAAACTTTGCTGATACTTCTTTCATGACGACCTTTCCTTAAATTTTAAGGAATAATTTAAATTTCCTCGACTCTTATAAACCCCAAATTTTTCCCTCCCCCCCCTCTGCAGCAAAATCTGTAGGACCCTCCCCACAAGGCAGTATATTTGAAACGTTAACAAGCCTTTAATGCTTTTTTTCCCCTCCCATTTCTTTTGTGTAGGGCTCCTTAAGGACGTGCCCCCCCCCTCCCCCGCATTGTGGGGTCTGCGGGCACGCAGATCCGGGCCTAGACGGTCGTAATCGCTTACCTTTCTATTAACGCAATGGTAACGTTTTATTTGATGCACAGACACAAGTATATATACATTATACATAGATATATTTAGGAGGGGACACGATTTTAGTGGTATATAAGGACGCAATTTTTGTGATGTGAGGGTTAAGGAGTGCATAGCTTCCCTCAGAGAACTTTTCTAAATTGATTTATATAAATTTCGATTTTTGATTTTTTTTTTTTTTTTTTAAATCTGAAGACGTTTTAATTTGACTTAGAGGACTGGAGGCTCCTCCTACAAGTTTTCTGAAATTGATGCTTTAAAAGCACTATCGGTGATGATGAGAGGAATATTCGGAAGTCCTCTTCAGAAAATTTTCACTGAATTCTGGGAAACGAAATTGTAGGCTATTTTTAGTGACAAACTGCCAGATAAGGAATGGGTTCGGTGGTCTCCATCGGAAAAAATTCAAAATCGAAACCTTGACGCAATGACGCACAACCCCTGCAATTGTAGAATACTTTAAGGGTAGGTTTTCCTCGAGATTTTTTTCATACAGAAGTTATAAAGAAGCAACTTTTCATAGGCTTTGTTATCAATAGAAGAAAGAGAGTGCAGTAGGTTTGAAGTTCCCTCTGATTTTTTCTTTTTTCGAAATTAAAGATGAGTTTAAGAATGCTATCATTTACAGGGAGGTTCCCAATATAATCCATATAATCCTCAATTCCTAAAAAAATCATTTCTAAAGCTAACCTACTGTTGCGGTTAGCTTTAGTAGTGAAAGAAATTAACAATACTATTTTCTTTCTTTCGAAATGGAAAATAACTCTCTCAAGGTCAAATATCTTTTTATCAGAGCCATACTTACGATTGCTCGATTAAGCTTTTTCAGACAAATATATGTTGGGGAAGCTTACAAGGGGTATAGGGTTCATGACGTAGACTGTACCATTGCAATTTTAATAGGGTGGCGGGTATTTTAGAGGATTTTTGATCTCACATTCGGGGATCTCGTTCTTGGGAGGAAAGGCAGAGTAGTAACCCCTCGAACGCTTCGTTTATCCTCCAGTCACAACCCCCTCAAAATGATATCAGGAACCCTGAAAAACTATTCCACCTAATCAAATCCTCCCTTCAAATGGTACACAGCATCCCCATAAATAAGACAAAAAAAAAAAAAAAATCAAAAACTTCTAAAACTATTCCCCCTCCTGAAATATATCAATGCCGCAGTCTGTGTCAGGACTTCTCCTCCCCCTCGAGTATCCCTATCTTCTTTAGCCCACACTGAAATGAATTCTCTCAAGGTCATACATCTTTTTATCAGAACCATACTATACAAGCAATTGTTTATGCCTTTTCAGATAGTTAACCATGTCAGGTGTGCCCACGAGAGAGTTGCTGGGGTTGTAGCGCAGATCGTACCATTGAAATTTTCATGAAACGACAACTTAGCAGGAGTTTTGATCATGCTAAACCGTCGTGATGACCCCTGATGATTTGTGGGGTCTCTTTTCTTTTCTTATGGAGGGGGGAGGGTATCGTTTTTGTGGGGATGGACACCGTACCACTCCTTTGAATGCCGAAATGGGAAGATGGGGCGCCGCAGACATTGGGTGCATGCCGGGAACATTGGGCACAACATGCTCGGCGCCCAATGTTCTTGTGCCCAAAGTTAACGGCGCCCAAAGTTCTCGGCCCCCAATGTTCCCGGAGGCCAATCGACGGCGCCCAATATGCGGGGGCCCAATCTTCCTAGACTGAGGACGCGGTCCTCAAGCCTCAACCGAAATCCTTTTAAAATTGATGTAAAAAAGTGTGTTTTAGTTGATCTTTAATGATATCAGAAGAAAGTCGGTGTTCGAAGGCTGTCCCTAGAGTTCCTAACTCTCCTCAAACGAAAATTTTCGAAGTGGAAGACCTAAAACTGCATTAGGATATTTGTATAGATGATGAGGGGCGGACGTAGGTTTCAGGAGCTCTTCCTCAGAACCTTATGCAGTCTTTACTTGTTTTGACTTTAAAGTCAAAGGGAGCAACGACACAACTGTGCCTTTTGGTTCATTTAGCGCCACTGTATGAAAACTACCTTTTCTTATAGGACTCTAGGTTCACTATAAGAAGAGGGGCTGGACGAGGACCAATAAATCAGAACTCTGTTTTCAAAACAAAAAGATGCAACTCGATTGTAAAGTTAATTGTTCGTATCTCGTCCAAAGACGGCTGCTCAAGGGCTGATTATATCAGGACTACTGAAAAACGTCTGGAAGATATTGCAACATCGGTCGATGTTTCACCGACATTGCCACCAAGTCCATCATTTAGACAGGGGAGCCAACTGCCCTCCTGGATTTGAGAAATTGATGCACCAGTGTTGGTACGGGCCATGACAACTATTTTGTTTCCTTGTAGATAAATGAACGGATTATAATCGTATGTGTATCGCATGAAAGATAGAGTATATGCAGAACAGGAACTAATCACTGAGTTGTAGCTGGTATATAGTAGCGCACAATTTTGGGAGGGACCATCCGAAAATTTTGAACTCCCTAGGGCTGAATTTAGCTCCATGCCGGCCCTAGGCAAATTTGAAATCTTCGCCCCCTAACTCCCTTTAAGAAGCAAAATATCCTTGACTCAAAAAAACGTAAAAAAGTGTTCCCCAGATTCAAACTGTCAAACTTATGAAGAAATGATGGCGTTTCACATTCTGAGGCGCCCCGATGAAATGATCACAGTGATCTCCCAAAAAATTTTTTATTCGGCAAATTTTGCTGACGATTCGGCAAATACCATGATTGAAAAACATTTGACTTTCATAAGATATATATCTTATCCCGAAAAATTGTCTCTGTGGAAAATGAAAGAATGCTAATATTTTACTTTCAAGACTAACAATTTAATTCAAAAAATGTGTATTATAATAGCAAATTTGCCGCCCCTGAAAAGTTTGCCGCCCTTAGGCAGCTGCCTACTCTGCCTATTGAGAAATTGGGCCCTGATAACTCCCCAGAAATTTTATTAAAATAAAGTTTTAAAAACTCAATTTTCGGGGTATCGAGGCATTAACTGAGGGGGTGGATTTAGGAATCTCCCTCGAAAATGTTTCAAAATTTAAATTTCCCAGTAATTTCTGAAAATTAGGAAACTAAAAACACGTTTTGTATGTTTTTGATGATGTACGGAGAAAGGTCAGGTTTCGCCGGGAGCTGGCCCGAAAATACTTTTTGAAAATAAAGCTTAGAAACCAAAATATTCTGTCATTATACATTGAGAAGTTAGAAGAGGAGGGGTGCTCTTCTAGCTCTTCAGCTGTCCAGCCTAAAAATGCACCTTTAGGTAATGTTTGCTTACATTAAAAGAAGTGTGAAGGTGCTTAGAATCCTTCCTTCCTGGAAATATTTTGCCTTTGAGGCTCTAAAAATTCGATTTTTAACTATATTTATACATATTTTAGAAAGGGATGGAAGAGTCGTGAGCTCCTCCAAAAAACCTCCTTTTAAAGCTATCATCACGATATAAACTAAGGAAGGAGGGGGTCCTATCAAAACTCGTTTGTAGTTGAAGTCCCAAAAAAATTCATTTAAGTTGTTTAAGTAAGTTAAGTGATAAGAGCTGGATAAGCTAGTTTCCGTTGACATTTTTTTCCAAATAAGACTTAAAAATGCAATTTTTTCCTACATATCAAGGCATTTGTGAAAGGGCACGGGAAAAGGGGTTCTCCTCCTAGTTTCGAAATTAAAGCCATAAAAACGAAAATTTAGGCTCTCTTTGGTCTTGTGAACAATAAGTATACTCTGAGAATCGCAGCATTTAGAGATCGTCCAAGTGTCTGTAGTTAATTAAACATTTTGGAAACAAAAGTTTTGTTTTGAGGATAGGGATATAATTTATCTCCCAATTAAGGCCTATACTTCTTTTTCAGTAAAATACATGTGTTAAATTTTGTTATCTTCTCATATTTTTTTCCTTAAAGAACTCCTGCAATCACAAGGCTTTGGGAGGGGCCATGGCCCCCAACTAGATCCGCTCCTGGTAGCGTAGCGAGGGCTGAGAAATCAGTCAGTTGGTGAATCGTGTGCAAGACCACATAAAACAGAGTGTGGACTGCAGCTACTCCGACGTCGGGGATGGGAAGAATTAGAGCACCCACCGTACTCTCGATTTTTCTCCCTGTGACTTAGATATCATTTGCAAGATTAAAAAACCAATATGTAGTAGGCGGTTTGCAATAAGAGAAGACATTGTTAATGCTGTGCGCCAACAGGTGACCAGATTCCCTCGTGGCACCAAATACTGAGGCTGATGGTATTCAGTGCACCCCACATCGTTGGTAGAGTGTGGTTACAATAGTAGGGGAGTACAATGAGGGTTTTTTGGTCCTGGTTTGTCATATTAACTTTATGCGTGCTGAGTTATCTTTGTGCCCCATGAAGGCCATATTTCCCTGTATTCTACCATAATAAATTAGTGTCAGTGGTGTTCCCGTCAGTTTTTCTGAGGGTATACTCCCAGTAATTTTATGCACAATATGTGTATGCGAGCATATACATAATATAACATATTTTTAAAACATGAGTGTATACCCTATATGTCTAATAAATGTTTAAGAGTATATGGCGTATATGGAATATACTCAATGGGAACACCACTGATTAGCGTTACTATTCATTGTCCACTAAGCTGGTTCAAAAATACATGTATAAAAAAAAGTTTCTCCTAGATACCAGGACACTCCACAATATTTTTAGACTTATAAATAGTAACATACTGGCAGAATTTCAGCTTCCTATTTCAACTGAAAGAGGGTTCTCGACCCCCGCCCCCAAACTTCATAAGTATGAGGAAAGAGGCTAAAAAAATATATTTAACAGAAAAAACAATGCTACACATTATAATATACACTAGTAACATGCATACATTGCAATAAAACATTTACAAAAAAGAAAAACAGCTGGGGAGAATAAATTTCTAAATTTTTCTTTTTCTATGCTATGGCTAATGTTAAATTAATAGCTCCACTGAGCACCCTCTTAAAATTTGAGTAAGAAGCTAAAACTTTTACAGCGCAATACTATTAGTAAGTCTAAAGAAAAATAGGGGGTGTCCTGGACTCTAGCTGAAAAGAAGTTTTTTTATAAACACTCTAATGTCCACACATGTAGCTAACACCTTGTCCTTTTGTCTGTATATATCATTTTCCAACTGGGCTGGTATCTTCAAGAAAACAAATAGTTGCAATGACTTTTGTGCCAACCCTTTGTATTTATAAAATGTAAATTGGTGTGGTTTTGGTCCCCACCACTACCCAATTTGGAATTGGTGTGGTATAATTTCACTGCAGTGACACTATTTGCCCCCTCCCTTCCCCTGGAAAAGCTCATAACGAAACATGCTATAGAGAGTAATGCCTTCAATGGCACCTCCAGTCGCACAAGATCCTATCACACATTGCCCCCCACCCTTCTACAATTTAATCTCCTTACAAAGTAACCCCTATCCCTTTTCTTTTTTAAACATTGTTATGGAATTTACTTAATGGTGGTGGTTAAATGGACATGGTGGCTTTTGTGGATTAGTTCGCATGCTGGATGAGGCCCAAAAAGCCATATGTTGATCACCGTTGCTTTAGACCTTTGTGACAATAAGAAATTCTGAGCATTTTTCCTTTCTTATTTCATTTCATCGACAATATGAAAAATAATGAATTATCTTTTTCTGCTTTTAATTCAGTAATTTTGTTGAAGAAAAGAAAAAGCAAAATTCTTATGTTATTTTGCATATAGGATTGTTACTTGCAGTAAAATACATTTTGAACTTTAAAATAGCTTTGTATGTTACATAATACATTTTTCGACAGTTGAACCCGAGTGATAACTATTTTTTAAAACTTAAATCATCAAATGCATTTTACCATTTCTCAATTCTTCTGAGAACCAAATATTTAATGATATCTTTAAGATTGGAACACAGAAAAGTTTATTTGTGGACAGAGTTATGATTACTTTTTTGCATTACATTATTCTTTGAATGTTTCTTCATATGATAGCTCAATATTTTAAATTCTTACTCACTAATGTGTTTATTAATGATCATACCAATCCAAATAGAAAATAATTTGCAACAATTACAAATACAAGAATTGGTATTAGGTATAGTATAAAATGTCAAAAGATATTGTCTGTTGAAAGAAAAAAAAGAAAAAGCGTACAAACAAAAACATATATGGAGCATTGAAATTATATTATTTATGTACTTCACATGAAGAAAAACGTTGTTTTGGAGACTCAAAAAGAAAGAAATATAGACAAGAATATAGAAAAAAATAAGTAAAATTTATTTGCAACAATAATTTTTGTTAAAATTTTTTACAACAATTAAGAGTTAAAAGTGAGCAACAATCAAAAGTACAAAACAGTAATTTTGAATAGCTGTCATCTTTATCACATTTCTTTTCCCTTTCTTCAAGTCAGTTTCCAATTAACAACTGAAAAGTAAAAAACAAATAAATAAGTTTGCATTTCAGAGGTATATGTTCAAAACAAGTTTAATGTGCACAAATCTTTGCATGTACTGCTGTCAACAAGGCAAATATGACAGTTGCCAAGGGGTCAGATATAGTTTAGGCCTTTTCCCCCTAAAAAATATGCAAAAACAATCTGTAGACAGTGGCATACCTAGCATGGGCAACACCTAGAAGGAAAGAAACTAGTTTCGAAAAATAAGTGGAGAGCGTTTAAATCCCCCCCAACTAGTATCCCTGAATATCTCTTTAAAACTTCGTTTTTTAGGACTTGAACTTCAAAATAGTTTTTGGGGAGAGCCCTAGAACCGCCCTGCCTGTAACATCAATGAATTTATTCCGAAACTGCCTTTTTAGAACTTTAATTTTGAAAAGATAGGCGGAGGGAACTTCAAAAAGCCCCATTCCTTTCATTACACTAACGTCAACAAATATAGCCTATAATAGCGTTTTAAAGATTTCAATTTCTAAAAATTTTAGCAGAAGGCCTCCCTAATTTTTCCTCCCCACAGCATTACCAAAAACCGTCTAAAAATGCGTTCTTAAGACTATAATTTAAAAAAAAAAAATCCGGGGGAGAATATACCGCCCTCCACCCCTATCCACCGAAAGCGAGATTTCTTTAGCAGTGCCCTCCTAACACTATTTTTTGGTTGCACCTTGGTAGTGTTACTGTGATTCTTCAACAGGGCCGATCCTAGGGTGTCAGCCGCCCACATGCGAAGACCAAATGTGCCTCCCCTCAAAAGTAATTTTCATATTTTGACTAATATTCAACGTCCACATAAATCTTTCTTCAAATTTCTATATCAAGTTCTAATTAAAAAAAAAAAAAAAAACAGAAGAATGATGAACTTATAAAAAGGGAGAAAAGTTAAACAGTAAGAATCTCCTTAGGTACTCGAAGAAAGTAATAAATACCAAAATTTACTAGTCACGTATTTTATAGCCTGTCTTCGGTGACATCAGAAGAAGAATGCAAGAGGGGGAGGCAGGGGGTCAGGGAAGGAGGGATTGCGCCCAGAAAATTATCGAAATTGGAGTAAAAAAAGTTTTAGTTAATCTTTGGCTGTGTTTGATTGCAAGGACAAAAGAGTCGGGCATATTCAAGGTGCATGGAAATTCTTGAAATTGATGTTATTGCAGTTTTAGGAACTTTTTCAAGACTTCAGAAAAAAGTAATTTCAGAGTATTTTCCAAAAATTCTTTCAAAATTGAAATCAATTTGAAGCTATTTTTTGTGACCATAGCCTAGGAAGGATCAGTTCTCTTCCCAAAAATTTTTCGAAACTGAAGTTTTAAACACGCCATTTTGGGTTATCTTTGTTGACGTTGCTAGAGGAAGGAAGATTCAATCGTCTTCTATCGAAAGTTTTCGAAATTGAAGTTTAAAATGCAAATGTAGGCTTTCTTTGGTGATGGTAGGGGATCTTTCAGCTTTTCTCCTGTAATTTCTCGGCACCTATTGTTTCAAAAACCGATTTTTTGGCTATATCTGAAAATGATAGGGGAAACGCAAAAATATTCCGAACCGAAATTTTTTTGGAACTAAAATCTTTTTTAGGCAATTTTTAGGAAGAATATGTTTTGGGGCTCCTAAGCGGATATTTCTAAAAGTGCAATTTTATACTATCTTTGGTGACGTTAACGAAACTGGGAAGCTTTGACGGGTCTTTTGGATATTTTTCGATATTAAGAGCCAGTTTTTATAAGAGTCAGACAGGTCAGATCATGCCATTTTTGATTTTGCAAAAATTTTTAGTGGTTTCTTTGAATGATTTTAGAAGATACATATCTTTTCTTTTCTTAGAAAAAAATTTTTTATGACCTACAAAAACACTGAAAGTTGGTCTTAACTTAGGGATTTTCTCACACATATCGACATTTTTTAATAATTCAATTATCTCTGCGCATGGAGCATCAGCAAAAGTAATCTTTGTGATTACACCATGATATTTAGTGCCTCAAATGAAATATATCACAAATTTTATGGCTGACCTTCAGTGGACCCTGGCAAGGGTGGCTAAACTGACGAAGTAAGTGAAAATGTGTCATGTTTGAGGCATCTCGGTTCCATGCACTGCGGTTCAACCATAGTTTTTATGAGCAATTTGTGTAGCGATATATATAAATTATTAAATAGGCTCATTAAATGTATGGTTAATGCTCAATGCTAAGAAAAAAGAGCAGTTTTGTCATCAAAATATGATAAAATGTGTACTTTTTAGGGGCTTGTATCTCAGTGCACTGAGGGTCAGTATAGAACACACTGCTTGCATTTCAAACTAGAGTATGTGTATTTTCACAATCAAGTGACAGAACTATTGGCAAATTATTTTCAAGAACACAATATGTATTTCAAAATAGTAAAATGAAGGCTTAGAAGGCTAAAAATGTACAGTCTTGAGCAAAGAAGAGACCGAGGGGACACAACTCAATTGTTTAAATTTATTAAAACGAAAGATGTTACGGGGCTAAAGTTTAGCACTGAAAACAGGACAAGGGGTCATTGTTTTAAGCTATTTAAATCTCAGGCTAACATGGATATTAGGAAAAATTATTATTTTAGCAGGGTAGTGGAACCTTGGAACAGCTTACCGGAAGAGGTGGTAATGAGCAAAGGAGTAGACAGTTTTAAGAGGGCCATTGATCTTCACTAGGGATTGTAAATTGACTAGGACCAGTCTAGCTGGGCACAGAGCCTGTTGCTGGTCGTCACTTTTGTATTACGGTTTAAACTTTGCTCCAGGGATTTCCAGATACTATTTAAAAAACTAATATGATCAAAAACGTACCATAAAAGATTTATAGACTTGCAAATGGACTAATTATGCTTACTCACATACTTTATAATATGATCACTAGAAGCAAAGTTTTAAAAAAAGGTTACTATTGCGGTAAAAATGTAAGTTATATTTGTAACACTTTTTTGAAGGTGTTTTAGGTATATTTTTAATTATTTTAATTAAGATAGCCTTCTTTTCATTTGTACTGTACATTATAGTTCGTTGACATTTGTTTAGTCTGTGCATTATAGTGACAAAAATTATTTTCTCTGCACATGATAGCAAACTACTAAGTCATATTTTATTACTTATGATAAAAGCAATACTATGACATTATAAAACAAGGGTATTGTTCAGACGAAGGGGGTGAGAAAGGATTGTTCCCACAGACTTTAGTTTTAGATCATATTACCGATCTCAGAATGTCTTAATGCAAGTAGGGATTATTATGAACCCTAGCTTCCTTGGCTGGTTTCCAAGTAAAGAAAATGCAAAAGAAAAGTTCTGTACAAATAGAAATTGATGTTACACAACTAAAAGAAGTTGCTAACATCATAAAAACATTTAAATGGTACAAATAGCAACTAGAATCGGAGACACACGCTTTAGGGTTACAAAGGACTTTTGATAATTAAGTTAAAAAAGCGACCTTATTATTGAAAAGACATCAAACAAAACATAAGAAGTCTTTTCATCCACAAGCTAATTTTTGTTTGCTTATTGCATGAAAGTTAATATTTTATTTGCAGCTAAGAATAGTTTATAGCCAAGGAATACTTACCGCCACTTAATTAGAAATAGCGTAATCATCAGCAGAACTTCCTCCACAGCATGTAAAGAATGGTCATCACTACAGGCATTCTTATTTGTAATCTCCATTCACAATCTCTGAAATTTGAAGCAAAATTTTTAATCATAAGATAAAACTGTAATTTAATAACAGAAATCAAAAGAATGTAATGACTGCATTTATGCAAAGTATAAGAAACAAGAAATATTAAATAAGTGCTTTCTTTTTGAAAGGGGCGGATCCACGGATATCATGACTTTAATTGACCAAATATAGTCTAAATTGCTTTCTTTTTTGAACTTTTTTTCTTCATGCCTAATTTTCTTATATTCAAATAAATTTAACACAAGTGCGGCATATTTGTAGCATAATTCAATAAATTACCTAACTGCATGTACATGTGTGTGCGTTGCTATTCATCTCTTTTATATTTTTCTTAATCTTTACCAATATATACACTCTAGCTTAGTGGCAGATCTAGCCAATCATTTTGGGAGAGGCCATCCAAAATTTTTGAACTCTTCAGATATTTTATTAAAATGAAATTTTAAAAACTCAATTTTAAGCATGTTTGTACTTTGTACCTAAAATTATTTGCACTTTATGATTACATTTATAAAGTTATTTAAAAAAAAATTTAACAGTTTCATTTTCAGCTAATCGATGAAATACAACTCAAATTCAAAATAATAGAATACTTCCCACATTTTGGAAAAAAGTTTATTCCAACCAAATATAAGTGCAAATTAGGCATTTAAATGAATATGCTACCTTTCTTAGACATTAAAGTGTGAATTTCATCTCAAATATACTCAATTAAAAAAATCTTAGACAGAATAATCCAAACGTTTATAGTGATGAAGATTTACATTGAGTCAAAAAATTAGAATATTCAAATTAAAGGGGGGAAAACACTTTCAAAAGAAACAACATTAATACTAGAATGCATCTTTTTTTGCTGAATTCGATGCTTTAATCTTTTTTCTCACATGGATTCTACTACCTATTTGCATTAATCGTTTCTGACACTGTTTCCATACTCTCTTCAATGCGGCAACAAGCTAAATTTTGTTGGCGGGCACCAGATCTTGAACGGATTTATTTAGATTTGATGGTACCACAAATTCTTGATTGTATTGAGATTGGCAGAGTTGCTTTACCAGTTCAATACCGAAATTCCTCTTTCTGTTTAAAATCTATGAGTCGATTTAGAGATGTGACACGGAGTAGAACCTTGCTGGAAGATAAAATGTGTCGCTAAATGGGTAACTGCTGTGCCTCAGATGAAGTATCATTTAGTATTATTGATTAACAGCGGAAATCACGCATTGTTTTATTTTATGATATATATAACTTCCCAATTCCAGCAGCTGTCATGCACCCACAAACCAAGAAGGATGTGACAAAGTGGAGAAAACCTCTTACACAAGATTTCTCATACACTTTTCCTTTTAAACCTCAAACCCAAACACCTTTTTTTGTTTACAGATATTTCAAAAATTATTCATCACTGAATATAATACTTTTCCAACGTTGTTGCCCCTGTTTGAGGTTGCCCCTGATCTCCTCTTTTTTCGACAGATATTACAAATAAATATGCATCACTGAATAAAATGTCTTTTCAGTCTTGTTGCACCCAAATGAGCTTCTCTTTGTTCCAGGATAGTTGTGCACTTTTCTGCTTCATGTTTATCTTTGGTCTTACTTCATAGATCCGCAATTAAAACTGCAGTTTATGCAACCATCCAAGTGTAGTTGGCGTGGATAAGATAACTATACATTCTGTCCAACACTTATGGACATGAGAAGCATTTTCAAACGATTATTTTGGACAATTTACTTTAATTTGAATTCATCTCTGCCAGGTGTTACAATTTTTCTACCTCTTGTGTGATAAATGCGAGACATAAGTATTCTTATTAGGATTTTTTCGTTTTTCATTTTTTTTAAAATAAAAATATTTCTGTTCAGTATTTTTCTTAAACATTTTATTCAGCTCAATATCAATAGTTTATGTTTAATTTGAACTATGAATCGTGTTGATACCTCAATTGGTTAATTTTTAATTGTTGCATTAGGATGCTCTCTTAACCAATACACGTTCACTTTTATGGGCCTATGAGAGGTCATGTCAGCTTTGTCAGAAAGAGAGCAGGGATCCTTGGAAGAAACCTGCTCTGAATGATAGTAATATAAGTTTTGAAAACTCTATAGGGGGAGGAAATCTGAAGACCTACTGACAAAGGGGCCCATATTTACCTTCGGCGACCTTATGAATTCTTCCCTTTGACTACAGTTAAAAATTAAATAACTCTTTGAACAATGCAGAAAACATCTTAAAACTTCAAACATTCACCCATCACACAGAGCTATGAAAGATTACGTATTGTTAAGTCAGTATTTTAATTTCTCTGTAATGAAGTTCCGTATTTTCTTTATAAAAGATATATCGAACAGATAGAAATCTAAATATTGTTATTGCGGTAGTAGATATATATCGATTTATGATGGTATATCGGTATATTGCCCAGCCCTAGTGATGTATGAAAATGAAAAAGTGAAGATGCAGTAGTAATGTTATTGTGGGACGGGGAGGAGTAGAGTAGTAATTGCCCTCCCACCGATTATTTTAAATCACGGGCCCGGATGCAGTGGTACCCCCATTATTGAAACTCTGCACATGCCTCTGGTACATAATAAAATTTGAGTTTGGAATAGAATATCGATTATATCAAAGTAAGCCCTAAATTTTAAAAACATTGTTGATGCTACTTGAGCAAGCGAGGTTTTAGATTTATATATTAACTAGCAAAAATTCCCGGCGTTGCCTGGGTCAATAATAATTGTGAGAAACAATCGCTACTTTCTTTCGTTTTGTTTTAACTGAAAGAACTCAAAACACACCGCTTTGACGTGATTAAAAATCGAGCTTCTTCCTTACCCATAAAAGTAAAATAGCAATAAGTATAAAGAACAAACGAGTACAGTAGAAGACCGTTATAACCCACACCTTGGGACCAGAGATTTTGCGTTATACAGGTTTTGGCGTTATATAAGTCATTTCACAAATTTTGAAACTAATATTCAAAATATATCTATATTAGCACTTCAGAATGAGTTCTATCTGCAATGAGTATTAAAACACTAATTATACAACTAATCATTCATAAATAAACATGCTTTACCATTAAAAGAAAGTGAATTATCCTGCACTTCTGTCAGCTTCTTGGTTTGCATTAACAGCTGCATTTTCAAGAGCCATCTGATATTTTCTCTTTACTGTGAATATTAATTTTCATTTAAAAGCTTTGAATTAAGCTGGAAAGATGAAAAACTGTTTCAAAATTTAATTTTCCTAACAATTTTTATGTTAGCAAGGCAAAACAAAAGAATTTTTTAAACTTAAAAACCTATTGTTTACTTCTGAAAAGTTGTGCAGTTTATAGAGAATTGCGTTATATAAGTCGGCGCTGTTTCTCTAAGTGTGCAAAAAGTAGAGTTTCCAAATGTTTGAAATAAAGTAGAAAAAAGTAGAGTTTCCAAATGACTTTAAACCAGGGTTGGCCGAATTGGACCCAATTGGGTTGGACCCAATGGGTTTTTTTGAAAAAACCCATTATTTAGCCCACTTTTGGGTTTTTAAAAATTTTCTGAGAAGTTTAAAAAAAAATTAATTTAAATACTTTCATAATTTAAATTTCTTTTTTATTTGTTCTTCATCACAGACAATGAACACAAAAAATGAATTTTGAACTTTAATAGTATTTCTTAACACTTAACAGCATTAAAAAAATACTTCAAAGATTTTAAATAAATATATTTAACTTTTTTCTTTAACTGGTCAATAAATAACTCAAATTATCTTGACTGAGTCCTGTCTCGTCTGATTTTCTCAATATTTGTAGATTGTACAGAGGAAACTACTCTAGTTAAAAGGCTTTCAGGTGAATTATTTTCTGCAAACCAACACGTCACAAATCTCGAATAAACACAAGGTATATTTTTAGAAATTAACAGGTTTCTCAAACGGTCAACAGAAAACAGAACAGGATGTACAGTATTTTCATTATCTTCGAAAAAGTTTAATATTTCTTACTCTGTACACAGAAGTAGAAAAACAGGCAACATTCAATTCAAAGAAATGTGTTGATTAAGCTGGAATTCAGTAAAAACTGATTTAAACTACTTGAGGTTCAACAGTAGTTTTGCATAACAAAATGATATACAATAAAGTAATATGCAAAAAAAATGTAGTAATTAAAAACGGACAATAGATTTTATCACTCGAGAAGTAACTTTGCCTTAACTGTTGGTAATAATGGAAACTAAAAAAAATCTGAAGCTTCACCATTCTTGGGTTTTGTAGTCTTTTATACTTTTCTTCAGAATATGCTGAATTTTAACTAGTTTTCCAGCTTTTTTTACCCGAAGACAATTTTTGCACTTTGTCTATACATTATGTTACAATATGCTACAAGTACCCCCACATTTTCCCTAAAAAAAGACAAAAAAACCCACATTTCTTTTAAAAAAACCCAACTTTAGTTGGGTTTTTTTAAAAGAAATGTTGAATGAAAAAGAAAATGATGAACTTTTTAAAAGAAATTTTATTTAAAAAAACTCAACTTTAGTTGGGTTTTTTTAAATAAAACCCAAAAAACCCTGGGTCCATGGGCTTTCTAAAAAAAAACCTGGGTTTTTGCCAACCCTGCTTTAAACTTATGTTTGCTCCGGAGAAGCCTTGATTCAAAAATTTCATTATGATTACTTTTAATATTGCTGTTGTTAGGCACAGAATTTTTGTAACAATGGGTTTTATATTTAATCATTTAATGGAGAAATTACATGACATTTACTGTTTTCCATCATAACATTTTTAAACTAAGCTTTTTAGGAATAAATAATAGCCTAAGTTGCTCCCTGATAATGTAGCTATCTTGGTGAAAAAATAGTTAAAATGGGTCCAGTAGTTTTTAAGATTACCCCGGACATACATACAAAAGTAGTCATTTATGTATATAGATGAGGATACAAATCCTAAGATAGCAATAAATGTCATGCTTGCTGCAGAGAAGCCTTTATTCAAAATTTTCATTATGATTACTTTTAATATTGAATATTTCTGTTGTTAGGCAACAAACTTTTGTAACAATGGGTTTTATATTAATCATTTAATGGGGAAATTACATGACATTTACTGTTTTTGATCATAACGTTTTTAAACTACGATTTTTAGGAATAAATTATAGCCTAAGTTGCTCCCTGATAATGTAGCTATCTATGGTGAAAAAATGGTTAAAATCGGTTCAGTAGTTTTGAAGATTACGCTGGACATACATACATACAGAAGTAGCCATTTATGTATAAAGATAAGTGCATTAAATTTACCTATAATTGTTAGTTTTTTGATGAGATGAGGCTACGAAAATGTTTTTTCAAATCTAATTAGGTTTGTAAACAACAAAAATGACTTTCAAGTACAGTAGAAGACTGTAATAAAGCACACCTTGGGACCAGAGCTTTTTCGTTATACAGGTTTTGGCATTATATAGGTCATTTCACAAATTTTGAAACTAATATTCAGAATATATATATTAGCACTTCAGAATTAGTTCTATCTGCAATGAGTATTAAAACACAACTAATCATTCACAAATAAATATGCTTTACATTTAAAAGAAAGTGAATTATCCTTCACTTCTGCCAGTTTCATAGTTTGCATAACAGCTGCATTTTCAAGAGCCATCTGATATTTTCTCTTTTTACTGTGAATATTGATTTTCATTTAAAAGCTTTGAATTAAGCTGGAAAGATGAAAAACTTTCAAAATTCAATTTTCCTAACAACTTTTATATTAGCAAGGCAAAACAAAGGGATTTTTTAAACTTAAAAACCTATTGTTTACTTCTGAAAAGTTGTGCGGTTTATAGAGAATTGCGTTACATAGGTCGGCGTTATAAAGGTATTCTACTGTATATACATCTATGTACTACTTATGTGATATTGATTCATACCAAAATAAGTTAAAAAATTAGCACATCTACATTAAAATATTCTATCCAACATTTTCATAGCTTTCTTCTTATTAGCAAAATTTTTTAATCTTTGAGTTACACAGCAAAATCTGAACTACTATCAATAATTTACATGATACAATACAATGATATGTAAAAAAAACAAAATTTGTCAAAAGGAAAAAGACAAATTTCGACTCAAAATTTATTCTTAAATAACAAGTAGACAAAATGAAATTTTAAAAGATTAAGCATTATAAGTAACAAATCTGGCTAATCATATTAGTACTTGAACTAGAGAAAACGGTTAACAAACAGAAAAAAACACACAATAACAATTTTTAAATAAAATGCTTACGAAAGAATATGTTTTTTTTTCTATTCAGCCTGAATTTCAATTATATTAAGAAAATATCATAATACTTACGACTTACGTAGAAAACCACATGTAGATTTCTCACGAATCGCCATGTTGTTAAGCAAAAACAAGACAACATTCTGGAACTTCCGGTTGACATCGAAATCAATCAGTTGGATCAAACTATAACTATTTTTAATAATACTATTGACGCCAAGCTGGCAACCCGGCGCTAATTGCTTTATGGCAACCCATGGACAACTCCTTTGGAATGCCGCGGTTAGCCTATTGTTATAGCTTGGGTCAAGTTTTCCTCGAATGAGACGCCCTCGAAAAAGATGCAAGAGGAGCGATTGAAAA